>NC_056731.1:904247412-904312412 GCF_019279795.1 Protopterus annectens
AGCAAGGCTGTACCACTAATTTATGCCCTCATGTCAAAGAAATCATTGAAAGCATACAACTACTTGTGACACAATTTACTATAGCTCTTTTCAGTTAATGGATTGTCTGTGCATGTGAAGTATGTTCTGTGTGACTTTGAAATAGCGGCAATAAAGAGTATCAGATTGAATATCCCTAATGCCCATTCCAAGGGCTGCTTGTTCCACTTTAGCCAGAACGTCTGGCGAAAGGTGCAAGCATTAGGGCTAGCATCATTCTATAATAATTCACAGGACTTCCAACTAGCTGTTAAATCGCTAATCGCTCTGGCATTTCTAAAGGAAGATGAAGTGCAGGTGACCTTTCATACATTGCGAGCTTCTTTTCCCACAGAGGGTAAGGACTTGATAAAGTACTTTTCTGAGTGGTATATTAATGGCAGGAGGAGACAATTTCAAACCAGGACATCTACCACTGTGAGATTCCCGCCACTGTTTCCCATTACTCTGTGGAATGTAAGTGAACTTAACAAATTGAATCAGCCACGGACCCAAAATACAGTGGAGGCGTGGCATAGGACACTTAAGTGTCTCCTAGGAGACAGAGGGACAAACCTGCGGTTTTTGCTATTAACTTTAGTGAGGGAGCAAGACCGGGTAGACAAACTTAGGATTCGTATGTCCACAGGCCATGTACAGTCTCCGAAGAAGAGGAAACTAATTACCAGGCATGTGCAGTTTAAGAATGTATTAGAAGGTAGAGAACAATTCACAGCTGTGAAGTTCATGACAGCCATTGCGAGGCTTTTAAAACTATGAAAAGTTTTGAGTGTAGAACGTAGTTTTGCTGAGTTTCATTTGATTTTGTGTGTGATTACACTAATATAACATAACAGGAGTGTTACTATCATTCATTTGACTTTGTGTTTAATTAGACTAATGTAACGTAACAGGAGTGTTAATATCACTGGTGTGTACAGTGGAATCTACGGGGATGTGTCGATCATTACATTGTTGGTGATTTCAGTGTCGGGATTCTCACTTTTCGTTGTTATGGTTTGTCGGTGTTTTCGTTTCGGGTATGTTGGTGTTGGTCTTTTGCGCTGTCAGTTAATTCAAGTAGACCCATATATGTATATATATATATATATATATATATATATATATATATATATATATATATATATGTATATAGATATAGATATATACTCCTGAAATATGGCATTAACCATCGCAATGTGCAGGAACATCAATACATATTTATTTATTTATTGAAGCCTGCACGTCAGCACTACCATTTAATCAAAAGAAAAACCTGCTGAAACTACATCATTCACAAAGGGAAAACAGTCTTCTTTTGTGATCAGTAAACCAAAAAAGAAAGTTTGAAAAACTACCACTAACTTGCAGACAACTTTTTTCTGCGTAGTGTTATTGTTAGAGAAAGGGTGTTTAGTAAGTTATTGTGTAAAGTTGGAGTTAGGGGTGGAGGAGGGTTGGCACACATGAGTAAGGGTGGACAGAGATGAGAAGACTTCCTATACCTTCTTACTCATGTGTGTTAACTATAAACCTTACCTTGTCCCAAACCTCCAACCTATGCATTACCTTATTAAAAAACGTTTCCCCCTAATAATACCACTAAACCTTACCCAGAGACACACATACACATTTCAAAAATATCAGTACATGTGTGCAATGCATCTATCCCCCTTCCTAGACCTTACTCTGATCCTAACCCCCTAACCTGCGAACATAGTTGGTTTTAGGCACTAGTGAACCCTGCAGTCGCTGAGGGCTCTTTGATTTTGGGGGCCTGCCAACCAAAGAAAGTTATTTTAATATTTTGTCAGTTGTTTGTCCAACCAACAAAAGCTAGTACAACAATCTTTTGTATTTAAGAAACTAGGTGAGTGCTGATACCTCATATGATCAAGAATCCTAAGGTCTGGCACTATGTTTCCTTATTCAAAATTCAAAGATCTCTGTTTGTAGTAACATTGTTTTCTCAAATTGCATACACATATAATACACCAGACTCCTTCTGCATACCATCAGTCTCTCTAAGCCGCTTATTCAGTCTCTTAATGCCTTTACCTAATGCTTCATAATTTTATTTAATGTTTTGTCACTGATATAGACCCCTTGACTTTGTTAAATCCTACTGGTGAGCATTCTCTCCATTAAAACTAATGTCATAACCAAGTTAGGGCACTCAGGTAAGATGAGTTGACAGGATGCAAGGAAAAATACACTTGAAAAGCAATACTGAATTTCTTTTCTTATTAACAATTTTTGTTCAAGCGATCACTGGATAAAAAGTTGTAAAAAAATTAAAATGTACTTCAGAGTGTATAGAAAGACTTGGCTTCTTTAAAAAGCTGAAGAGTAAGGCTAAAATATGAGAAAAGAAAAAAATGTGCATGGTTTGCCATAAATGGGGAAAACAGGGGGGGAGCTCCAGAGGATGTGTTCAGGTGTAAAAGAGTAGGATGTGGCACCATTTCACACACATACATACACTCATATCTCTCTCTCTCTCTCTCTCTCTCTCTATATATATATATATATATATATATATATTTAGATATGTGTGTTTTGTGTGAGTATATATATATATATATATATATATGTGTGTGTGTGTGTGTGTGTGTGTGTGTATATACATATATATATATATATATATGTATGTGTGTGTGTGTGTGTGTGTGTGTGTGTGTGTGTGTGTGTGTGTATATATATATATATATATATATATATATATATATATATATATATATATATGCACATGTACATGTATGTATACATACATCCCACGAACAAGGAGAACATGTAAAGCAGAAAGTTCAGTTGGAAACTAGGGCTTAGAAGCATGAAAAGAGATCTCTCCACTGAAGAATCATACTGTCAAATTTACATCTTGTGACTATGTTACAAACTCCATGGACTAAATTACCAGTAACATTAACTTTCTTCTCTATAAACCTCTTGTTTTGTCATACAGAAAAAAATAAATTCCATCATATGAGTTATTAGCACCCACCAGTAAGAAAAAATGTATTCTTAAAATTAGGAGTTATACAGTACCACTGAAAATGGTTATAATATTTTTTTTCAGAAAAGTAAAAACATTTTTGTGCCAAAAAAGTGAACTATGCCCCCAAAATATTGTAAAGTACAATTGTTTTAAATGAACTTATATCATCACTACTTTGCATGCACTCTGTTATCTTTAGAATATTACATTTGAAAAGTATTATATAAAGAATGCACTTACTGTCACACACTCTGCTTTAGTAATCTGCATTACTTTACAGTGCAGGGAAACGTTATTGGGACAAAGTTAAAACCCTACCCATCTCATATACGCTTACTCAAATATGTTAAGAGTCTGGTGTTCGGTTAGTATGCAACTACATAAATATAGTACAGATTTTGCTGGTTCCTCTACGTGATACTTAACCTATTCTGTGCCAAACTGCATGAAACGAAGCCAAGTAACTTATCAGAATATTTTAAATGTAAAATAATACAAGCAAACCTTTTGCCTTTCTCCCACATCAACAAATATTAAATGAACATTTGGAATGTCTGACCACCCCTGTTCTATGACTTAGGAACGGTTTCTTTCAGGAATATTGCCTAATTGACTCAGTATGACCTGATGATTGCTGATACTCGTTTGCATTCAAGGACACATAGGACCCACTCCTCAGCAAAATATGCTTTATGTGATATGGCTGTGTGTTTATATGATTTATGCCAATTTCGTCCAGGAAAAAGGTTGCTAGTTCTACTTATAATCTAAATGCTTCCTCTACATTTCCATGATTATGCCTACCTTGTTTTGTTGGAAATGCATACAGCCTCCTCCTCCAGAAGATTTCAAAGAGGAGGTAGATAGACTGTCTTAGTGCTCAGTCACAGCAAGTTAACCAGTTGTTAACCAAGTTGACCAGCAACCCCAAACTACAACTTACTGGCAACAAACAAGGCTACGTAGAGAATCTGCTATGAAAATAACACATACAAAGGATGCAGATTTTTTTATTTTGGTAAATTTAATTAACATGCCAGCCACCAGTCTTACACTACACTCAGTGCTTCTGTCACTCTCACAGAAGCAACTCTTTCAAGTTGTACAAAATATGTGTATAACCTAAGCACAATGCATTGTAGCTAGTACCACTAAGGTTTGGAATCACTGGACCACGACTACAACTTCCAAAGACATTGTGTTTTGTCATTCTTATCTATATAAAAGCATAAAACTCATGGGCAACCATCGCTTACAGTGACAGTCTGCACACAGACTACTTGCTGCTGCAGTAGAAAAGAGATTTTTTTTTAATGAATTTTTTTCAGGGACTGGGACAGTCACCAGGTCATGTGTCCCTGTGTGCTCCAGCGTAGCACTGCCTCAGCAGCCTAGGCATTCACAGCACACTCAGTCCTGTCTGTACATCATCTTGTAAAGTACCCAGATTCCAGTCCTGCCATAATTAGAATATCCTTATTTTTGGTCCTGTCTGCACCTTGTTTGGTACAGAAACCAAATTCCAGTATCATGCAGTGATTTGAAAAGTTATATATATTGGTTAACCCTAATTAGAAAATACCTAACCTACTTTTCTACCATGATTTAACTCTAAAGAAGGCATTCCTAATAACCAATAAGGCCAGACGTGTTTTCTGTGCATTTATCTACTCTGACAAGTTGCTGCTCTCAAAATACTTTTTTTTTTTGCCCTCACTGTCTGTCAGTTATTAGCCAATTTATTCACCATCACTAGGGTCAGGAACAGCCAGCAGGGTCATCATTTAGACGGCTATTGGGGTGTTTTAAGTTTTTGTGTGTGTGTGTGTGTGTGTGTGTGTGTGTGTGTGTGTGTGTGTGTGTGTGTGTGTGTGTGTGTGTGTGTGTGTATGTGTTTGTGCTACAGCCTAGCCCCTGCTTAAAGTGCCTAGACGGAGAAATGCAATGGGCTGAAAGTGAAGAGTGACTCCTGAGTTCTGCAAGAGGCATTTCCTCTCTAGCAGTGTGGTCTCCCCCCCCCCCCAAAGCAAAAGTGGTGGTTTATGCCATCTCCAATGTGCTTCCAAGTGCATGCATCCCTTGCCACCCCTGGGGGAGTTGAGCGGGTCACACCCCTCTCTCCTCTCCCTCCCTAGCTGGCTCCTTCAGTGCCAGGATGGCTAATCAAACCCCAGTCTCTTGTTTCACAGTTAGGACTTCATTCCTGTGTGCCACAGAGCCAGGATAAGCCTTTGGTATGTATGCTGGCATCCCTAGATTAGTCTCTTGCAGACAAATCAACTGAGAGGAATATTGTCTGATAGAAAAAAAAATCCAGAATATTTTTTTAAAACTGTTTACATTCCAAAAAATATTTTCACAGTATAAAAGTTTTCTTTTTTATACTGTCAACACTTTCTATAGCAACAAGTCTATTATGTTAGATATCAACCAAAACTACTACAAAGTTACTAAATAACTGGTCTTAAATGCAATGTAGGTTCCAGCGGTAAAGCCTCCATACTTCAGCGTCAGTAACCATATATTGCCATGCTACAATACAAAATTTTCTTAATGTTAACCACCCCGAGTCAGTTGAGCTCTGCAAAAAAAAAAAAAAAAAAATACAACTAAATGTTACACTTACTCCTGACTTTCTAGTGTTCCCCCTCTGTCTGAAACATTTATGTAGGGATTAATATAGGATAAATGTGAAATCATATAAAAAATAAAACAACAGCAAAAACAGAATACACTAAAGGACTACTGAGTGATCCAAAATCATTATAACCTCTGTAGCACCACTGTAGAAATCTGTAAAAATGGAAGTTTTGCAACAAAACTATATACAAGTATCCATGCCAAAAGAAACTGACTAAACAAAGCAGTATTGTATAAATGGATACTATAAATACATTTCAAAGATTTGAGGTACATTTCCTTAGCTGCAAGAGCTATTAGGGCACCAGTGCACCACAGTCTGTGTGGTCACTACAAAAAACAGGAACACGTTCCCCCTGTAATCAGTGCTCACTATTCAGGTCTGCTGTTGTCAGTATGTTACAAACATTACTAGGCCGCTGTCTGAAGAAGTAAAAACAGAAGGAGGAATGAAGGAAGAAAAAAAGGAAGAGTGGAAAAGAGAGGGAAAAGGGAAGTATAATCGTCACCCCTTCTTTTCATTTTCCCTTAATTGTAACTCTTCAAACAGTGGGACAGAAAAAATAAGTGTTTTAAGAACAAAAAATGACAGTTGTAAATGCAGACGTTCAGTACTGTGTAAAAGGAACATGGAGTATGTAGCTGAAACCCCGCAACGGCTCCACAATTAAATGAAATGAATAATGAGAAGGTACAAACCAATCATGCAGATCCTTTACTTTCATATGTTAACTCCAGCGATTGGCAGATTGTCACAGTTAGACTCTGTTATCAAAATAAGAGCAAGCCATTAACACCATAGCTGGCTTTAGGCACCAGCGAACCCTGCGGTCGCTGTTGGCCCCATGTTCCTATGAGGCCCCCAAACACAGCAAGTTATCTTACCTTGATATTTTGTAACATGTCTGTCAAACCAAAAAAAGTTCTTGTATACTTAATAAACCAGGTGGGTAATAATGCTTATTTATATCTCCTTTAAAATTCAAAAATATCTTTGCTTATAGTAACAGTGTTTTATCAAGCAAGAGCCTTCACAAATCCATTAAATATTTTACCCCTGACATAGTGCCCCTGGCTTAGTTAAACCCTGCTGGTGAACATTCTCTACACTAAAACTAACATAGCCAGCTTTAGGTACCTGCAATACCTGTGGCTGCAAAGGGGCCCCTTAATCATCCTTCATTGTGTGGGTGACCCACAAAAGCTTGTGCTGGTTGGGGAAAATGAGGAAAAAATGTATTAATTTCATGATTATTCTGTTTAACCTGAACAGGGCTGTGATATGACCCTGTTAGGATAAAGCTGATAATGAACATGAGAAAGGCAAGCACTAGAGAGATCAGCAGCCCAGCGTAACCAGTGTCCGTGCATACCTTGGATTTGAATGAGAGCTAATACTTCTCATCTTCAGGGATGGTTTTCTCTTTTAGGGAATTTTATAAATATTTGCAGAATACCAGATACGGTAACTCTCAACTTCTTCACTAAAGAATTCAACGCAATACCAAGAATAGCAGAATAAAGGCTCAAAATCAGGAACACATTTTAAATATCACTCTGATTCAATGACAGAGATAATACATTAACATCTTTTGTATCAACACGTTTTTTTTTTTTTTTGGACATTGTGTAAAACTCTAATGTCTGGATTTATTGACTGTCTGTAATCGTGAATGATTTACAAGCAAATCAAACTTGTTACAAAGGACAGAACAAAATGATGTGCAAAATCAGGGAAGGTCTGTGAAATCAGGGACAGTGACAGGTTTGCATTATTCCTCACTGAGGTAAATAAAAGTGACTTACTCCTGCTGCTCTTTGATGACTGCTAAACAGCAGTCACTGATCTGGTGTGCTGGTACCAGTGTTGCACAATGTATTGCTGAAATAAGTACAGCACTAGTATTGCTATGGCTTATGCTTGAGTGTGTGTGTGTGTGTGTGTGTGTGTGTGTGCGTGCGTGTGTGTGTGTGTGTGTGTGTGTGTGTGTGTGTGTGTGTGTGTGTGTGTGTGTGTGTGTGTGTGTATATATATATATATATATATGTGTGTGTGTGTGTGTGTGTGTGAGTGTGTGTTTGTAAAAATGTTAAGTGAGTTTTATCTGTGCACATACGCAATAATGCCAGGACACGTACATTATTCTTCTGAGTGTCAGTAAAAACTGTAGCTAACAAGAAATTATATTTCAAAAGTAAGTCATAAAATGTATCCCAGAACATTCAGACACTTAGATCTTATAAGACTCTGGGCGATCCCTACTCCCCGGACTGTATAAATTGATACAGAGGGCTCTCTTAATCATCCATGGCTGTGTGGGGGCCCCACAAACACTGTTGTTTGAGGAAAAATGAGATGAAAAAATATATATTTTTTCTGATCTTGCTCTTTAACCTAATCAAGGCTGTGATATGACCCTGTTAGGATAAAGCTGATAATGGCCTCTGTTCTCAATTGCACCCATTCTAAAACCAACCCCGTTTGGATGTGTGTGTACAGAAAGCTGATGCAGGTTATATTGGGGGGGGGGATGGTGGGATTCTGGTGTTATTCCTCACAGTCAAATCTCAAAGGTCTGCACATGAGGCCATTAAAGCTTGTGTTTGGCTGCGGACAGTGTGGTCATTGTTTCTTTTACTTTTCTCACATGCCTCAGAGGTGTATAAAGAAGATTAGCTTGTGTAGGAACAACAATTGAACCTCTGCCTTCATCCCAGTCTAACACCAGAGGGATGCATAAGCAGTCTTTTGGGGGGGGGGATTGGGAGCAGGCTGTTCATAGATAGGACCTGTGTATCCAGAAAACAAAGGGTTGTTAGTTTATTTTGAGCTACTGTTTTGTTATCTTTGAACATTAAGCCTTGGGTACAACTTATGTCTTTCTTGAAAGAAAAAAAATAAAACTGAAATTCTTTTCTTATTTCCTAAATGGTTATTATGGTACTGTCTTTGGCCAGGAAATGTTTGTTGAAAGGATCCAATGAAAACTAAAGCTGAACAGCAACACAATTTCTTTACTTAATCATAAGTTCTGTTCAAGCCATTATTGGATGAAAAGGTGTGTAAAAAGAAAAAAAGCTTTAAAATGCACCTCAGAGCATGCAGAAAGATATAGCTTCTTGAAAAGGCTAAAAAGTAAGGCAAAAAGTGAGAAAAGGAAGAAAAAAGTAATGTGCATGGTATGGGGAGCCCACGATGGGGAGGGGAGAAAGACTGGAGGCTATTGTGTGTATGGGAGAGGTCTGAAACAGTAGGCCTAGGGCACCATTTCACCTAAGTCCAGACCTCTACATAGAGTTGTTGCAATATATCATTGCTGGAACAAAATACCAGTTACTGTAAATGTCCCTTTTTGTGAGATGGGCCAACACAGTGTAATACACAAGTCTTGTAATGTAAGAATATTGTAGCTAAAGGTCAGTCTGTACATACTACTCCTAAAATTTTGCAGCATGAACTAAAAGGTTGCTTAGGAAGGGTGGCAGTCACAGGGTGATACATAGACTGGATGTGCCTAGGGGCCCCCAGCTTGACATCTGCTGGGGGCCCCCAAAATGCTAACACTGGCCCTGATTAACAGGTCCATCAACCCTAGCAAGATCTCCCACATACCACTGGAGAAAAAAAATCTTCAGCACAAGTCGACAATCATACTGAGTCAGCTCATTTGTTTATTGGGAACTCATACTAATATATTCCATACTGATTAAACTTAGAATATCTGCAAGAGTAACACTTCTGGCTAAGCACAACACTCAGAAAGACACTCAAGCTTTTGATCCAGCCTCCCAATCCTAAAGTTTAATTTAGAAGTCAACAGACACCCAGAGGAAGGGCAGTAAAACAATGGCTAGCAAAACATATACACCAACTACCAAAAGAAAATAGCCACCTGCTCTATCGCTTACACCAAGGATGTGTCAAAAATAGCACATTGTCACAGAATTCTCTACTTCCCTCCCTCTGGCTATGTGCCCTTGGTCCAATCTGCTGTGATCAAATACTATCTGACAATAATGTATTTTATTTTAATGAGTTCCTAAGCTGGATGCAGACACAACACAGTACTTCCAATGACCCTACTGACAGCAGAAATTAGGTCACATCTTGGCAGTCTGGTATGACTGCTCCTGATATCTGGCTTACCCCCTTGTTTAGAGAATTTGTAATAATGATTGAAGCATAACAAAAATGGCAACCTTTTTTTGATGAAAAGGCACTTTGAAAATAATGCAAATGGTTTAGGAAAGTTATTTTGGAATCCATTTCATGGGTACCTGTTGAGCTCTCAGCACAAGCTTCACCCTGTTGCACTCCAAGATCTAAATGTCTAGCATCTACTGCAATGTTTGCTTCCAAAGTTTCAAGGAAATATTGGACCTTCTTGGAAACATCACATTAAAACAGGTCAGTGCAATCTAAAAGGGTAGGAAAGGGACACAGTTCTCCCTTTTTGTAGTAGCTACAGAGTACTCTTGATCACAAAATGTTCTGCAATTGGTGTATTGAAGTTGTTTCACTGGCTGCCAATGTGAAGACAAAATGTACTCTTAAAAAAAAAAACTCACATAATTTGCCAGGCTCGACTTGTTATGGTTTACGCTGCAGAGTAAATGGTGGACATGTCCAACTGCTAACTCCTGCTCTGGAATGTCTGACCATGTTGAGAGCAATTCACAACTGAAACCAAGCCAAATGTTTCTGTTCTTCCTTCTCAGTATATTACATTATCTAATATTCCTTCTTTTAGCTTTGTCTTCCATATCTATAATTGCAGCTGCAGGGACTCTGGTTTTGCTTTCTAAGTGTAATCTAGGACTTAGCCTCTTATTGTTCTCCAGCAGTTTCAGGATGATATAATAGTGGTCTCTCTTGGACTATAAGTTCATAGTTTCACAGGTAAGGTAAGTAATAGGCTAGCTGCCCTTGTGGACCATTTTAAGCCTAAACAGTTTACCTTTTTGTGCTTGAAATAACCTATCCCATTTGGTTATAAACTGGCCTTACCCATCCCATGGTCAATAATTATATATTACCCCTAATGAGAATAACTGGGATCATACCATAAATAATTTGTGGGGACCCATGCATGTGAAAAAGCATTTAGGAGTTCCCTGTGTCTATTAATGCTACAAGGGAGCAGTCCTGGAGTTACATTTTTTTCCCATCCATAGATCTAAATTGTGCTTGAAAATGTACTAGGATGAACTTTGTTTTATGGGGATTGGGAGTCTGCTCCACAGCAGTAGTATCCTCTGCAAAATATACCTCTCCCTCAAAACCATTTTGTTGATGCCACAGAAGAGATTTAGATCCCTAAATTGAGTATTTCTGATACCATTTGACTTGCCAATGTGCAGTAAATCCATCAGTAATAGGTCAAAGGATGCCTTCTATGCCAGACACAAGTCACTTCTTAGCTGTCTGTAGGATACCAAGTATAGTGGCAAGGCTTTGAGTCAGTCCATGCAGGACATGTTGTTTAGGCCTTGTATCCTTTAAGTAGGGTATCTCTGTGGGCACTCCAGTTGTTAGCAAGGGGGCATTATATTCAGTGATTAGCCTAATGAAGGCTGAGTAAAGGGGACAATGCTATTCCTAGATCTATACACAATCTCTTTGCGTATAAGCTGTGGAATATAGAAGGGCTTTCTTACAACACTAGACACACGTTGGTCAAAAGCTAGGTCACTGCCTGCATAAGTTCCCAAATCCTGAACAACTGGGTCAACTCTTAGGGGTGTATTGTCAATGTGGTAGTTCCCTGGGGTAGATTACTTCCCAAATTATACAATAATGCATGTTTTTTTGCATTTAGTTTCAGACCATGATTTTGACACCAGTAATTCATTTTTAAGACAAGCCTTCCTCCAAGATGGCTAAGTCATTGGGGGATTCAATGACTGGTCCTAGCTTGCAGTCATCTGCAAACTTAGTTAACTGGAGCCCTTTGGTATTGGCTTTTACTTCAGAAATGTAGGTGCCAAACTGGAGAGGTCCCAGAACAGAATTCTGGGGGGCTCCACTGGTAACTGGTCTCTCTGTGGAGTTAAGTCCCCCTAATTTGATTATCTGCTTTCTATCTGTGAGCCAGCTGGCAATTCAGCAAGTGACATAGGGGTTTACTCCCAGTTTATTTAGCTTTTCTAGTATGCTTGAGTGTGGAATTATATCAAAAGCTTTGGCCAGTTCAAGGTATTCATTGTATACCAATTTGCCTATATCTATTACTTTGGTGACCTTTTCAAAACAAAATTCACCAGGTTGAGTAAGCATGACCTGCCAGTGATGAATCCAAACTGACATGAGTCTACTGTTTATAGGTTCCCAATGTCTTGACTGATAAGTTCCATGAGATGTCTTTCCATGGCTTTGCATATGAGACTGGTCAGAATTATGAGTCTGTAATTGCCTGGATCTGTGTAAGTTCTTCCGTTATGTAGGGGAATGACTATAGCTGTTTTCTATTTACTTGGTACAAAATTTGTGTGGAAGCTGAGATTGAGCAGTGCTGTTACGGGTGTGGGTAAATCATGCCTCACGCTATTTATGATGCACCCAGGGATATTGTTGGGACCTATTGCAGTATTTTTAGCTTTTGATAGCACTTTTAGGACTTGTGTCATGGTACATGGAACCCATCTTTGCTTAGCTTCTATGTGATCTGGGACCTAACTTCCTTATTGTCTATCTGCAGTTCCAGTGTGACATCAGAGTGGTCTGTCAAGACCTTTACAGTTTCCTTGAAATTAGATTCAGAACTAAAAAAAATAACCTGCATTCCTCACCTCCAGTTTCAAACTCTGGGCCATAGTTATACTGAGAGATGGATTACTAGGACACTGGGTAGGCTTTGAACTCATAAGATCATTAATACAAAAAAAAAGATTTGTTGCAGGGCCATATTAGCTCTCATCAATGGCCCATGAAGTTTACTTCTGCCAGGCTGTGACCCACTCTTCGGATTTTTTTGCAACCAACATACAACTGAATGATAGTGCAGGACCAAACTAAACTTTAAGTCAGTCCTCCTCAGTGATTCATTAAATCATTTATTGCACACTCATTAGTGGAGCACAACAGATTCACTTCTGGAACCAGTATGTCTTAACTGGAATTCATCTAGTTTGTCTCATTTATTGTCCTCAAGTTATGCTGCTTAAAGTCTGTCACTCACAGACTAAAAATAGTTGTGAAGTATATGTTAAGAAGTGTTGAATAACATTTAAGAATACAAGCTTTATTTGTGGACCCAGAAAGTATGAGGTTCCAAAGTGTGATTTTTCAGAAAAATGTACGTGGATGTTAAATGGACTGAAAGAAATTCTAGAAATACATTTTCCCGATTGCTGTAAGCAGGATCCTCCTGAACAATATTTTATGAGAAATGGCAAATGATATGTAATACAAGGTGAGTGGTCCAAAGTGCAATAACTAATTTGTTTTTACTTATAATTGGATAAACTGATGAGACAATGGGCCAGATTCAAAAAAAGTTGCTCTTAGTGTAAGTCTGCCCTGATTCCAAAAGACCCAATCTTAGTGTAAGTAACTTACTTCTGTGTAAAGTCTCTATATAAAAACAGTCTTACTACAGGGATCAGATTCCAAAACAGTTGCTCTCAGCCTACTGTCAGTAAAAACTATCACTTATACTAAGAGCAAGTCTTTTGGAATCGGGGTCAGTAATTTGAACTAAATTTTACTGCTTGTAAAAGGATTGTTATTCAGCTAAGAAGCAGAAGTGGAGGAAGCCAGATGGTGCTGAACTATTAAAAGAGAGATATCAGGGCTGCTTCAAATTGTAAATACCAGTTCGGTACATGTGAAAAAGGATCCAGGTCACTGAAGAGTTATGTCACACTTAAGACAGTGGATCAACTTGGGACAAAGAGTAACTCAAGGAATCATTAGAACTAGGGATTTATGAAATCCTCAAATGCTTTTTACTGAATAACAGAAGTGGTATCTCTGCCTCATGGGTACAGAAGGAAGGGTATACTAGAACTGAATTATAATATAGAAATAAAAGTCACTTTATATCCAAATTACATAATGAGTCTACGTTTTTGAAAACAAATACATAAAAAATATTTTTATTTATGTTTTTGTAAAAGGGAAATTAAGAGGATATTGTTTTTTAGTACTGCATAAGTGTCTTGTATTTGAATACAGTACTGAACTTTTGGGTCAGCGTTGTTCATTTAGTACATTTTAAATACTTTACAAGTACATTACCTAGTTTGTTGATTACTTATTTAAGAGTTGTTGACTGACCTACTCATTGTCATAGAGAGTACTAGTGAAAACTGAGGAGATGCAAATACAGGTACATGTGAGGTCGTCTGTACTGTGTGTGGGAAAGAACTGAACTGCAGTGACAAGTGAGGGCAGGCTCTTTGATTCAGTCTGCTGTGGACATGGTCACATTAATACCTGCTAAACAATAATAACATTTGTAAAAATTTATTAAGTATATCAAATAGTTTACTAGTGAATTTGAATATGGATAATTTCTGCAAAGAAAGATATGCTTAGAGAAGTTCAAACAGCTTTCAAGTGAAATGCAGCTGTTACAAAATTCAGGTGATGATAGAAAATTATGCTGACTGCTGCTGGCACTGTTGAGTGGTAGCTGGGGACAGATTCTTCCAGATTATCTCATTTTGGGCCCTGGGGAGAATATTCTAAGTGAATGGGGACAGACTGTGGGGGCTCCCTCAAGTGTACATGGGGGAACCCCAATGTAGTTGGTTATAAGAACGGTTATAGTAAGGTTTCAAGGGAGCTTTACTTCTGTGAATAATCTGTAAGGGGACTAGACAGTAGTATAGCTTGTGCCAGTGGTACTCCTAGACAAAGTATGCAATCAACAGTATTTTTCTGTATCAAATGTAATTTAAGGTGTTGCAGTTTATACATCTAACTCTTACCATCATCTTCTTTCGGCTGTTCCCATTAGGGGTTGCCACAGTGGATCATCTGTTTCCATTTCTTCCTGTCTTCTGCATCTTGCTCTGTCACACCAACCACTGGCATGTCCTCTCTCACCACATCCATAAACCTTATCTTAGGTCTTCCTCTTTTCCTGCTACCTGGTAGCTTCATCCTTAGCATCTTTTTTCCAATATACCAGCGAAAAGAACCTAGATTTCCGGAGCAGCTTCCCCTTTAGAAAGTTTCTATAAGTGAAGATTGTAGAGTTGTAAAAATTTCCTTGAGGCTTCCACTTGTGAAAACAGTTCCAGTTTATTAAAACGAATAAAACTTTCTTTAAGCGCTAAAATACAATGCACTTTTCGTCGCTATGTCAAAACGCAACTTCCTCAGAAGACAAGCAAGGCAGTAACCTGTTACCTTATATTTGAAACTTTCTTTGATTTTGCAATTAAACAATCAACTTGACAGCATCAAATCAACAGCAAAGGAGGTGAGACAATGTTATTAGAATACATTCACCCATTCACAAAACCTTTTTAAAAATACATTAGATATATATATATATTTCACATATATATTTTTTAATACATTTTTTAATGCTCTTTGTGTAGACTAAAGCTTCAGTCTTCCTTAAAGAACTGATGACGAGTTGATTGTTTAATTGCAAAATCAAAGGAAGTTTCAAATATAAGGTAACAGGTTACTGCCTTGCTTGTCTTCTGAGGAAGTTGCGTTTTGACATAGCGACGAAAAGTGCATTGTATTTTAGCGCTTAAAAAAAGTTTTATTAGTTTTAATAAACTGGAACTGTTTTCACAAGTAGAAGCCTCAAGGAAATTTTTACAACTCTACAATCTTCACTTATAGAAACTTTCTAAAGGGGAAGCCGCTCCGGAAATCTAGGTTCTTTTCGCTGGTTTATGGTCTTTTTTCCTACTAATTGGATTTTTTTTCCAATATACTCAGCATCCCTCCTCAACACATGTCCAAACCAACGTAATCTTGCCTCTCTGGCTTTGTCTCCAAACCTTCCAACCTGGGTTGACCCTCTAATATACTTATCCCTAATCCTGTCCACCCTCGTCACACCCAGTGCAAATCTTAACATCTTTAACTCTGCCACATCTAGCTCTAACTCCTGCCTTTTTGTCAATGCCACTGTCTCCTACCCATATAACATAGCTGGTCTCACTACCCTCTTGTAGACCTTCCCTTTCACTCTTACTGGTACTCGTCTGTCACAAATCACTCCTGACACTCTTCTCCACCCACGCCATCCTGCCTGTACTCTCTTCTTCACCTCTCTTCCACACTCACCATTACTCTAAACTATTGATCCTAAGTATTTAAACTCAGTCACCTTCACCACCTCTACTCCTTGCATCCTCACCATTCCTCTATCCTCCCTCTCATTCACACACATATATTCTGTCTTAGTCCTGCTGACCTTCATTCCTCTTTTCTCTAGAGCATATCTCCATCTCTCCAGGGTTTCCTCTACCTGTTCCTACTCTCACTACAGATCACAATGTCATCTGCAAACATCATAGTCCACGGGGACTCCTGTCTGATCTCGTCTGTCAACCTGTCCATCACCATTGCAAATAAGAAAGGGCTCAGAGCTGATCCTTGATGTAATCCCATCTCCACCTTAAATGCATCCGTCACTCCCGCCGCAGACCTCACCGCTGTCACACTACCCTCGTGCATATCCTGTACCACTCTTACATACTTCTCTGCCACTCCCGACTTCCTCATACAATACCACAACTCCTCTCTAGGCACCCTGTCATATGCTTTCTCTAAGTCCACAAAGACACAATGCAACTCTTTCTGATCTTCTCTGTACTTCTCCATCAACACTCTCAGATCAAACATCACATCTGTAGTGCTCTTTCCCGGCATGAAACCATACTGTTGATCACTAATCATCAACTCCCTTCTTAACCTAGCTTCCACTACTCTTTCCCATAACTTCATGCTGTGACTGATCAATTTAATCCCTCTCTTATAAAGTAAGCAATTGTTCTGAAGGAAACTGCAATGGAATGGATACCCAAAAATTTTGGTTAACATTTATGAAATGTTATGCAAGGAATACAAGATGATATGAATATGTCTCCTCATACTTAATATTTTGTTTATTATCTTATCATGTTACCTGGGCTAACTGGCCAGTGTCCTAGCCATATTTGCTTCTCTGGTCAAGATACCTAAAATATATAATGCGGAGAGACACCTGTATCTTTTTGGACTTACCTGATAAATATAATCCTATATAATTCATAGAAGTAAATATTCAGTAGATAGTTGCAAATGTTAGGGGAGTGACTGAAGAAATGGGTTACTGGGTGTCACTGTTATCACTATATTATATACAGGTATATATACAGTAGTGTGCCTGTCTGCCGGTCAGCTGGTCAGTAAGAAGGGGTTTGGAACAGAGTGTAAGTTATGCTTTGATTGAGAGGTTTCTCTTCTGATAGAACATTTTATTTACACTGATTCATTGTGAATCATTCAGTGTGAAAATAGTTCATAAGCAGCTAAAAAGGTGATAATAAAAATGTTACTTATATGTGAAAAGGAGAAAAATGATATGCATGTTTGTTTACAGAGTCCTATTCTGCTGTTTCAATGGCATTGTTAGAGGTGTGCAGTTAATATAACACTAGATGGAGGACTCATTATGGAATACATTAAATAACAATATTGAAGCTGAAAGTTTATAACTACTCAGTTGTTTGATAGATTATAATGAATATACACTATCAAAGCTTGATGATGTATGTTGAGGGAGTACATCCGTGAATAAAGACATACATTGAGGGAATACTGGTTGCACGTATTATGCTAATGATGTGTACATATTAGGAAGATGGTGCTCAAGTTATTATTATCCCTGGGATTCAGAAAGATGGCAGGCAAGGTTGTGGCTAGCCCACTGCTGTTTACTTGTTTGCACAACAAGACCAATGATCCTTAAGAATGTATGCATCAGGAAAAGAGTGTGACGACTACAGCTCATTAAATATCTAACTCACAGCTGCAGCAGGGACTGCAGGAAGAGCACAGAGTACCTCTCTGCTGCCACAGGACAACAGAAGCAAATGCTGGGCTTGTTCTTAGTGCCTGTACCTCAATGAAGCTCTACACAATCTTATGCTCAATGTCAGCAAGAAGAAGTGATGCAGCAGCCTTAAAGGACCATGATACATGTGTGATCATCTATTTTTTTACCCAAAATAAAGGTTGGAAATAGGGATACGGGAACATGATGAAAAGGGATAAACAGAGGATAGAACATTAGGTGAAAAATCAGGGAATGAGCAGGGTGGAAGCAGTGAAAGAGGCAGTTTTTTTCTGTGGGTAAGGTGCCCATTATAAATGTATATATACACACACACACACACACACACACACACACACATACACATATATATATATATATATATATATATATATATATATATATATATATATATATATATATATATATATGTGTGTGTGTGTGTGTGTGTGTGTGTGCGCGCGTGTGTAAAATAAGGAGAAGTTAGTGATGCTAATAAGGGAAGTAAGTGGAAGATATACGGGTTGGATTAAGTAATAAGCACACCAAAAAATGTAGAAGACAAACAATACTGACAGTGGAGGTGATGACGCAATGAGGGATTGAGACAAAGACATCAGACACTTAGAGGAAAGACAATGGTGATGGAGAGGCATGGACAACAAACAGGGGCAGGCACAGACACAAAAGAGGGGAAACATCAGGAAGGGGGATAGGATATTGTACAGCTACAGTGCCTGCCAACCGTGACCCAGTGGGAAATTAGTCATCATGCTGGACTCCCTCACTGCTGAGTCTTTGCTTGGTAGTAGAGCCAATGCATGACAGTGGCATGAATCAACAAGTCATTAGAGAAGGGTCTCTAACCAGCCAGTGTGGGCATCCAGCTGCCTGTCTGTAAGCCCTGCCTCACTATTTCCTCAAGTTGCCACCAGATGACACAGGTGTCACCTCCTCTGTCTCTGCCACCAGCAGGCTGTATAGCAACACCTTCCTGGAGCAGGGCTGGTGGCAATGCTCAATACAGATGGTGCTGGAGATGCACAGGTGACAGCATCAACCTGGGACACAGATGTCAAGGTTGGTGGGGGTTGTCAAGGGCCCATAGGCTGTGATGGAGGAATGGGTGCGGGTCTGGATGCTGCTACATATAAATGTAAAATAAATGGGAGAAATAAAATTAAAATAAATAAATAAATGTTTATTGTAGAAATGAAAGTAGTATAAAGGTGGAACAGAATGAAATGCAAATACAATGAAAAATGTAACTAAAAAATATCCTTAAACTGACTATGTTACATGTACTGTAATGCAGTGAACAAGAAACCAACCCATGCAAACTGAAAGACAATCCATTTACATCTTAAGCTACTTGCAGTCTGTGTAAAACCTTCAGTGAAACTTAGTAATAGTGTAAAGACATGCAGCTCATGCTGATGTTTATACATCACAGCACTGTGGTACTGTAGTCAGTAGGCATTAAAATACCTACTATAAATCATGTGGAATGCCACAATATAGAAACAACGGTTGGGAATAAAACCTACACCCATGAGTACATTGTTTGTGTCATTCGGCTTTTCCCGGTTAGGGGTCACCACAGCGGAACTCCGGTCCGCTAATGATTGGTAGTTGATTTTTATGTGCCGAGTTACCAGCTCTGACGCACAACCTTCAATGAAGGTACACCCATTCACACATGTCTCCACACAGTAGATGCTCTAGCTGAGAATCGAACCGGACAGCGTCTTACTGTGAGGTGACAACGCTACCGCAGCAGCACCACCACGGTGTAAATCAAAGGTTCAAACTGCTGAGCCCCATGCACAATCATTTTAAATGCTGCAGTTAAACACATATTAATGTCATCAATCCAGGCAGATTGATAATCTAGTTGCATGACATTTGTACCAATAACATGGAGATCATCAGGTTACATGTCATTTCCAAAGAAATGTAGCATTTGTAATACTCTAAAGTGCAACAAACATAAAGGATAACCAAAAAAGATGTCAAAATAGTTTACCAAAGGGGGAAATTAAATGGTATCATAATCAGCTAAAGCAGTGTATAAACATGTAGAGCTACATATATTCAACATGTGTAAGTTCACAAGACATGCATCTAGACATATATAGTATCAACCAATCATATTGCTATCTGTCAATAATGAATGTACAACCAGTAGGTTGCCGGAAAGCCACTGCATCTAGTATAAGTAAAGCCACACACACCTTGGCATCCACTGGGATAGGTAGCTCCTGACTCCCATGTGATTGCAGATGAGGCCAACATGTCCACTATGTCCTGCATGGTCTCCCTATGCACTCATAGTGGTCTGCAATGGCAATGTCATGGCATGCATAACAAGTTAAGCTCGACTGATTACACAATGTCTCTGGAGGAGTGACAACATGCACCTCTGTGGCTCTCGGCTGTGATTGCAATATGTGGAAAATGCACATTAACTAACATTTTTCGCAATTTCCATAACACAAACTCCAGGAATCTGTGGCATTCATTTTTATACAGGGTGCAGCTTCGTGTTACACCATTTAATGCATTTCTGAATTGCTCTGCCATCTTGATTTGCCTCATTGCATACACCACCATGTCATTATACAGCCATTAGAATATGCCTACCCCAGCTCGCTTCTCCTCACTTATCGCTAACACTATGTGCATCTCCAAATGGCACACACATTGCGCAAATTCACTTACCACAACATGGCAAAGTATTCTGAATCCTGGCCCATGTTTCATTAATATTGTACAACTTGTAACTTTATTGTCTCACAGTACTGCATATGTAGGCACATTTCATAGTTACAGAGCTATAATCATTTTTTTTAGAACAAAATTTTGTATATTGCTGACATTATTCTTAAATACAAAAGAATCCAACAAGAGTGTACTACGGGGTGATGTTGCAGTCTATCTTTTCTATACAATCTGGTTCCAAAGTGCAATATTCACCATCTTTGGACGTGATTATGACTACGCGTTGTCAGTCCTCGTCCCCTCCTTCCTGGTCTTTTTCCTCTCCTCTAAGTTCTTAAATGAGAGCTACCGCTTTGTGTGCAGTGAGACTCTTACTTATTACTTGATTACATACTCCAGACATGTTTTATTATGTGACCTCTTTTTTCTTATGGGTCATTGAAGGTCTCCTCTGTCATTGTCATATTAACGTAATCAGCACTTAATCTCAATATGAGTATGAGCTTCAGTCATGACTGACAAAATAGGACAGAAAATAATTAGGATAACATAATACAAACTATCACATCCCTCCACCTTTGGTGAAGCAGTAAAGTGAGGGGGTCATAGAAGAGAACTTGTGTCTGCATTCTCAAGTTTCCAAAGCTAAACTATAAGATATTACAGACTACTATGAAAACAGCACAGTAATGGGTACCCTAGTACCCAAAGTGTGATTGTCACATCACATATTCATCTCAGTGTTTAAATGTGTTGCCAGAGGCAACACAAATCTATTTTGTTCATATATTATATAATCTAAAACTTATTTATAGCCATAGCATACAAAGGCATATATTTAGAAGACAGATGCCCTGTATGAACATGCTGAGTCAATCACATTGCTGGCACTGAGTTGAACCTATCCACAGTGGGTGCTGGGAATCACCATAGCTGCATTCCGTTACCACTCCTGCTCTGGATATTTATCGGTTGAGATAGCATAATGCACACAAGGGTGGCAAGGGTATTCATTTTGGGGATCTAGAAATTATAGCTATGCTTTTTGCAGGTAATGTTGCCTTTTTGTCCTTAACTGACCATGATTTCTGAAATGCACTTGAGTGATTTGCTGCTAGGTGCAAAGCAGCTAAGCTAAGAATTAGCACTTCCACATCTAAAGCTAGTGTGTTCTTCTGACAAACAGTAGATTTCTCTTTTCAGGTAACAGAACAACTGCCTTTAGTAGTGGAGTTCGGATTTTAGGAACTTTTTCCCTGAATAATGACATGAGAAAGGATGAGACTACCTTACACAGTGATTCAATTGTTGTAATCTTACTGGTACTGAAATGGTCAGTTGTGATGAACTGCAAGCCATGCTCATAGACCGATATCTGCACTGGCCTTTTGGTCAGTACACATCCACATCCTCACCCATGTTCACAAGCTGGGGACAAAGTGGCGATACAAACAGCAAAAGTGAAGTTTCTTCCCATGGGCACTGAGTTTATATTCCATGGCAGGGGAGGTGCGTGGTGGTCTGGGAGAGACCTGAAGTGCAGCTGCTGGTCTTTCACATCCAGGGAAGCCAAATGAGGTGGTCTGAAAACAGTAGAAGGATGCCCCCTTGCTGGCTCCTATTGATGTTGTTCTGGGGTTGGCCCATAGGAAGGAGGTCCCACAGCAGACCCAAGGCAACCTATAAGAATTATATATCTCTCAGTTCACCTGGAAACATTTGGCAGATTTCCAGGATGAGCTGGTACCTGAAGCTGGGAAAAATACATACAGTCTGTAGTACATTTTCTGCTGCCATCTTGACTCTCACCAGGAAATTCATAAGGACGGCAAAGTCACACCATCACATCACAAATGAAAGGATTCAGAAAAAAAAATCTAAAACAGCATTGAACTCAACCTACAGTATTATGACTGCAGTAAAGTATGACTGCTGAAGCTGTATTGAGTGCCTCACTGCATCAGGGTGACTGCAATGGCGACGGCATATGTGTTTGCAGAGTGGGGTATGCATGGGGGCGTGTGTGCATGAGCACATGGAACTGTGTATGTATGTGTGTAGATGCATGTGTGTTTGCATGCACGCGTGTAGTGTATGTATGTACTGTAACCTGCCTGACACAGAACAGAGAAAAATATAACAAACTGAGAAAAAGAAAGAAAGGAACAGCATGAAATCGATTAAATAATGAAAAATAGGCAAATATAGGTAAGAATGAAAGAAAGATAGAAAATTAATTATCTGATTATAGATGTGGCTGAAACAACTTGAGATGCTTGAGGACACAGCAGTAGTAATAATGAACTGTTACACACTGTGCTAATTCAGAGTACACAGACTGGTTATAGAGATACTTTCATCCAATAACTGTTTTGCAATGCTTCTCTAAATAAAGTGACCCAAATGACCTCAGCCAGTATTGCTTAAGGTCAGTATGGCTGACACAGAGCAGAAGGTTTGGCATGAGTCATGTTATCTAGTGACCTTACTGCAGTGCAAGGCCATCCAACAAAGAAAAATCAGTTGTACAGAGTCAGTGATACATGCATGTACAAGGTTCAGCAGCAACATTTTTACTACTTTATGCCTTACTTATTACAATGTCTACATGTATGTTTTTCTTGTTTCTGTTGTTTTTACACAATATCCAATCACCTACGTTAATGATGATTCATAAGTTGCAGAACACCATCCACAGATTTCACACGAAAACCTCATTAACTCTCCCACCTGTCAGCTGTTCTTATAGAAGCACCTCCCCCAAAAGTTGTGAACTGCATACTTTAAGATTTTACATGAATACAACTGTAGAAAAAAGTGCAAACTGAAGCCAGATACAAAGGAGAGGAGACATACAGTTTGTCTCATATTTTGATATGGCTTCTACATCCCTGTAAAGATTACCTGCTGCAGTGTGACCAAACCCCAGAAGCAACAAAGGTCAGTAAATTTCTTCCACAATTTACAGAGAAAGATAATTTTACATTTTTTTTATATGTTTGTAAGGGTAGGCAAACAGTATAACGTTGACCAAGGGCTCTGGGTATGGTTCCTGACCCCCTTACTCCATGGTAAAGCTGTAACTGCTGTTTCTAAATCGTCTGATACTGATTGCTTATATTATAATACTGTTAAAAATTGTCTGTCAGAGTATTTTCAGCTAACATCTGAAGCTCATAGGAAAAAGTTTCATGAGCATAGACACAAGGCAGATGAAAGTTTGTGTGAATATATTGCTGAACTAAGCACTTATTTTCATAGGTAGGTGAGTGGGTGTCAGGTCACCACTTTTGAATGGCTGGCAGACATTTTGGTGAGGGAACAAGCCCTTAGCACTTTGCCTGAGGACATGAGAATCTGGTTAGCAGATAGGCAATGCAATACCGCAGATGAGTTGGGGAAAAAGGGAGACCTATACCTAGCAAGCAGGGCATCACTGCACAGGAAAGGGATACCCAGTGCTGCTCATGGCTCTAAGGGAACCCATGGTGGGCAGCCTAGACCACCCCCAAAAGAGTCTGCCAGTAGCAGGGGAAGCCACTAGTCCAGGTGCATGTCCAGGACCAAGGATTAAATGTTTTAAATGCAACCAGTGGGGCCATAGATATCCATGGAGGCAAGTTTGGGAACAAAAGGTGGGAGAACCAGTAAGTGGGAAAGAGAAAATGCCAGCAGTGAGTTGTCTGGAGACAACAAGGGTACCAAACTACCACAAGAGGTTTATTATTTATTTATTTTATTTATTTATTTATTTGCAATTTGTTGCCAGGATGGTCCATTGGGCCACTAGGAGCCCATTTTCAATGGAGTCCTGGGGAGAAAAGCTCCAGTACATGAATCAAAACAATTAGAAGTTAATTGCAAAACAATTAGAACAATAGATAATGTAGTAATACCCAAAAATGGGACAAATACAAAAAACATGCATACGTGAAGAAGAAAAATACTGTGATTAAACAGTTTCATTTAGGTACAAAGTCTGTTGGTTGCACTAGGTGCTTATTACAGTGTTGTGCAATTATATTTATATGCAAGTGTATGGATATAGTAGATGCTTATTGTAGTAAAGCAATAATAGTAGGGTGTTTGGATGCTTATTTCAGTGTTATACAATTTTGTATATATACAGGTGTATGAGTACAAGAGGTGCTTATTGCTGTTAAGTAATAATAGTAGGATGTTTGTAGGTCTGCTGGATGTAGGGGATTAGCTTGGATTGGGAATTTCATGCAGGATAGGTACAGGAGCATTCCCATTTGGAAGTTAGGTGGGAGTGGAGTAAGATTTTGAAGACAGACAGGCTGTTAGTTGTGTGGATTAGTAGAGGAAGAGAATTCCACAGGCAGGCTATGGAGAAGGACAGAAGATTTTTGCCTGGGGAACAGGTGGGTTTGTGTAGCTCAATGAGATTTTGGGAGTTTGATCTTAGGGATCTATTGGGCTGGTGTATCTTAAAGGTGGAGGCCAGGGAGGGGCAGAGAGAGAGGTTAAAGATGAGTTTATGGGCTTGAGTGAGTTGAATATAGGTGAGGTAGTTAGGTAGCTCTAGCCAGTTGGGTCTGTGAAGGGCAGTGCAGTGATGTGTTAGGGATCTATAGCCTGTTGCAAATTTTGAAATTTTATAGTAACAGGAGGATAGTTTAGCTTTTAGGGAGGATTGTAGGTTGGTGAGGAGTGGGGCTCCATAAAGGAGGGATGGGATAAGGTTTGTTGTAGCGAGTGTTAGTTTGGTGGGGGCGGAGATGTACTGATTGTGGTGATAGAGCATGCCAAGTTTCTTGTGTTTTCTTGATATTTGCTTGTAAGTGAGTGTTGAACTTGAGTTGGTCATCAATTAGGACACCTAACAGTTTTGTATTAGATACTATTTCAAGGGGTGTGTTATTCTGACTGGTGATGATGAATGTCTAGGATGGTGGTTTTAGAAGGAGTAAATAACATTAAATTAGTTTTTGTGGCATTGAGTGCTAGGTGGTTGTCTAGCATCCTTTGCTCAGTTAAGGAGAAGGCATTTTGGGTTAGTTTAGTAAGAATGGGGATGGAAGTGGCTGAACAAATTATGGTGGAGTCGTCGGCATATTGGATGAGGTGAGTTTCAGGGATGGTCCGATAGAAGTCATTTATGAAAATGTTAAATAGCAGGGGCCCAAGAATAGAACCTTGGGGTACTCAAGTAGAGGTATTGAGGAATGGGGAGGTAGCTTTTTTCTGTTTGACAGCTTGTTGTCTATCAGATAGATAGCTGGTAAACCATTTGATAGTGGTAGAGGAAAGGTTTAGTTTAGAGAGTTTGGTGAGGAAAAGGTTTCAAAGGCTTTGGATAGGTCTAGTAAGAGGGTGGACACAATAAGGCCAGAGTCACAGGCTTTGTTGATAGCTTTGAGGAAGGTAAGGACAGCAGTGATGGTGCTGTGGCTGGGCCTGAAACCATGTTATGTGGTGGTTAGGTTCATAGGTTAGTACTAGGCTAACTGCCCTTGTGAGCCATTTTAAGCCTAGCCAATTATCCCTTGTGAGACTCAAACCCTGCACTTTGTGTTTATAAGGCAAACACCTTAACCATTAGGCCACCCTCCCAAGGAGTTGGTTATTTATGAGTAGGGTAATTGTAGGTGGATGCATTTTTCTAGCAGTTTGGAAATGGGGGATAGGATGGCAATTGGCCAAAAATTTTGGATATTATTATTGCTCCCACCTTTGTTAAGTGGAATAATAAAGGCCTTTTTCCAGGGTTGTGGTACCAGACCTTCTGTAATTGACCTGCTTATTAGGATGCAAATGGGAAAGGCTATGGCATCTGTGGATATTTTTAAGTAGAAAGAGGGAATTTGGTCTGGGGCATTTGAACCTGGTTTCAGCTTTTGTAAGAGTTTTTTAATAGCAGAGATTGGGATGTGCTGTATGGAGAAGCTAGGGGTATGGAGGAGGGGGTATTTGAGTGGGAAGAGGTATTAAAGGAGGGGGTAGTTGAGTGAGAAGAGGTACTAGAGGAGGAATAAGTAGGTGGCTGTAGGGGAGTAGAACTAGGATGGTTGGTGAAGGAGGAAGTTAGTTTGGCAATGGATTCAGTAAAGAAAGAGTTGAATTGGGTAGCTAGGTCTATGTCAGTGGCTTTTGGGTCAGGGCAGGGGTTTTCTTTTGTTCCTGGAGTAAGCAGAGAGTAGATACTCAGCCAGAATTTTCTAGGGTTTGTGCTGTGGTTAGTTTGTAGTGTGGAAAAATAAGATTTGCAGTCAGAAGAAATATGTTTTTTAACTTTGTTACGCAGTAGTTTGTATTCGTTAAGGGTGGTGATTGTTTTGTTGTTCTGGTAGCATTTCCAAGCTTTGTCTCAGAGAGTCATTATGCTTAAGGTGTCTTTACTTAACCCTGGTACAGATTTACCCTTAATTAGTTTTGTTCTTGGGGGGGGGGGGCAGTGTGTTAAGGAGGTGTAGAAAGGTTGTGTTGAAATAGGTAACAGCACTATCTAGAGGTAGAGTCCTTAGTGGATTCCAATCTGTTTGATTGAGCAGGTTTGAGAATATTTTGGGGTTGAAGTTTGCTAATGACCGGGTAGAGATATAAGTATGGGATAGTTGTAAGGGGGAGTAAAGACGGTGGGCAAAGGTAGGGAAGTGGTCGCTGAGTGGGTCAGGAAGAGTACCGCTTTCAGAGATGTAGTGAGGATGGGATACTAGAATCCAGTCAAGGGTACTTCCAGTGGAGAAGTCCCTGTAAGGTCTAGTTATGGTGTTGATGAGCTGGGAGAAATTGTAGAGGTTTATATTTAGGGGGTTTGTGGGGGAATGAATAGCATCCCAGTTGATATTAACATCACCCAGGATGATGGTTTTATTAGTTACATTGGTAGAAAACCAAAAGAGAATATGTTCTAGTGTTGTGATATTGTCACCTGGAGGGATGTAGAGGGACATGATACAGATGAACTTTTGTTTGTTTATCTTAAGTAGGGTTGTAACTAGTTATGCATTATTAAATTGCGGAATGGGTTTGGTGAAGGGAGTAACTGAGAGGGAGGAAGAGTAGAGCAGTGCTACTCCCCACCTTTCTTGTTTTTTCTATCTTTTCGAATAATGTAGTAGTTGGGTGGAAGTAGTTCCGAGTCATTTATGTGGGGTTTCAACCAGGTTTCAGAGATGGATAGTATATCTGGTTGATTATGAAGGAGCCAGGCATGGAGGTTGGGGATTTTATTGCATATGCTTTGGGCATTTAGAGCTGTGAAATGGAGGGACTTTTTAGATATATGGGGAAGTGAAAAGGGGAAGTTGTATTTTGTGGGGATAAGGGGCCTGGGTTTGGGTGGATATCGCCAGATAGAAACATGGTGATGAAGTGACGAATATGCAGTAGTAGAAGGTGTTTGACTATTTTAGTTTCTTGTTTGTGGGTTACTAATTTTATTGGAGTGATGTTGATGAGGAGGGGTGTAGTTTTGTTGGAGATGGGTTTGAGTTTGTAGGGGAATAGTGTAGTATTGTTATTGTTGAACAGAGAGGGGGAGATGGGGAATGAGGGAGGTGTATGGGGTTTGAGGTATATGTCAGTTATATGGAAGGGGGGAGTGAGTAATGTTATGAGAGGTGGTAAGATAGTTTAGGTAAGACAAAGTTAGAAGAAGTGCTACATGGATTATAGTGGAGGGAGATAGGATAAGCATGGTGGTAGGTTGGAGTGTAGTATGTGAGAGTTAGTTTGTTAATGGGGTGGGTTGAAGTGATAGAATTAGGTTAGACTCTGTAATTAGGGGTGTGGTGATATTCTATCTTAGTAGATGGGAAAGAGGCCTCTGCTAAGAGAGACACAGCCTCTGACCTAACCATTGTGAAGCCTGCAATGGTTAAAGAGGAGAACTACTTGCTTGGGCAGTCTATTGCAGTCAGAACTTTAGGAGGGACCCCATTCCAAATACCTTTGGCTACGGTTCACCTTGACTGGGAGGGTGGAAAAGGAAGCAAGCAAGTAGGTGTGTGTGAAGATATCCCTGCATATGTCCTGATAGGGAATGATTTTGATAATGCAGTACCTTGTGTGCATGCAGTGACATGCAGTCAGGCTTGGAGACAAGCATGTGGGTCTGGTAGCCTGGGAGGGGCCCAGATAGACCGCAGACTTGAAGCTAGGACTGGTGCTACCCTGTAGCAGTGAGACTGAAGGTGAGCCACAGCTGCTTGTGGCTACTGATGTTCCCTTGGACAGAATGACTTCAAGGGCAGAGGTGAGTAATAGTACCCAGGCTGATAGTGAGGCACCACTGTCAGAGGATACCAGACTTCCTGTGGAAGGGGAGCTGGGAAGGGTTACAAAGACAGAGTTGAGACAAGCTCAGCTGTTAGACTCTACATTACAAGGCCTGATGGAGGTAGCTAGTGAGGCACCTGATTGTCAAGGAAAAGGGGAATATGTATACTGGGACAAACGGTTGCTGTATAGAGAGTGGACGCCTGAGGGAGGGCTAGAGGGTGAGAAAATACAGCAGTTGGTAGTGCCCAGAGTCTACAATCTGGCACATTTAACCATAGCCCATTATATTCCCTTTGCAGGTTATATGGTCATAAAGTGTACCAAGAGCCGTATTATGCAGAACATTTATTGGCCTAGGATTTCCAGAGATGTAGCAGGGTACTGCAGGACCTGTGAGCAGTGCCAAAAGGTAGGCAAGGCAGGAGACAAGGTGAAAGCTCCTTTGATGCCTTTGCTTGTGATTGAGGAGCCATATCAGAAGGTAGCTATGGATATTGTGGGGCCTGTGAGTACCCCAAGTTCCACAGAGAAGAAGTATATCCTACTGGTAGTAGATTATGCTGCCAAATACCCTGAAGTGGTGGCCCTATCCTCTATTGAGGCAGGAAAGGTGGCAAATGCTTTGCTAGAGATTTTCAGCAGAGTAGGTTTCCCAAAAGAAATAATCCTCAAAAATTATGTTAAAAGCACAAGCAGTCACTTGAAACAAAAGTCCAAGGTGCCCACAGAAGCAGGAAACAAGCACTTTTAAAAACATGATTTATTGCACGAAACCCACAGCCCATAGAAATCCCAATACACATTAACGTTTCTGAAATCTCAGCCTATACGTTTTGATTTGGTTTACTTCATCAGATGTGGATTGTCAAAGACACCCCTCTGGGTCTCTGCACCTCCACAGAACGTTGAGCTGTAAAATCTGCTACAAACACACAAAACACTGTAAAGACAACCATCCCAAAAGAAATACTGACTGACAGAGATGCCAGTTTCACGTCAGACCTGCTGGCTTGTCTGTGGAATCACTGTGGGGCGAAGCATTTAAAGACCACCCCCCTACCATCCACAGACTAATGGTCTGGTTGAGAGGTTAAACTCTACACTAAAGACCATGCTATGGGCATTTACAGACCAGTTTAAGAGGGAGTGGGACACATATTTGTCCCATCTGTTGTTTGCTTACAGGGAGATGCCACAGGAATCCACAGATATTTCACACTTTGAGTTGCTGTATGGGCATAGGGTGAAGAGACCTCTAGATTTGATTCACAATAAGTGGGAGGGTGAGTGTAAATTTTACAAGGAGTCTGTTGTGGCATATGTCCTAAACCTTAGGACAAAGGCTCAGGGAACACATGGGCTTGGCCCAGGAGAACCTGACAGAAGCCCAACAGCAGAAAAAGGTCTGGTATGACAGCATTCTTCGAGCTAGACAGAATGCCATAGGGCAGCAGGTTATGTTTCTCATTCCTGTCAGACACAACAAGCTGTAGGCAGCTTGGGAGGGACCCTTCAAGGTGGTAAGGAAGGTCAGTGATGTCAACTAGATGGTAGAACTGCTAAGCAGGAGGCAGGGGCACAGGATGTACCATGTTAACATGATGAAACCTTACCATAACATGGAGGCCCTGGTGCTAAGTATATGCAGTACAAGGCAGGAAGAGTGTGTGGGGATCTATGGCTACAAGGAGCCATCCAGCAAAATCCCAAATTACCATGATAGAGCCTAGAATTGTAGGCATGTGATAGGACAGTGCAGCACTGTACTGGGGTCAGCAAAGCCAAGGCAGCTGGAATCTCAAGACAGGGAATGGGGTAAGATATTTCCAGATAGGGTCAACCCTCTCAAGCAACGTTTCTCAGGAGTCATTTGAAAAAGTAGCTTGAGTCTTTGGGATGGGGGGGGTGCCATGAAAGGAGATACTGCCAGCCCAGCTAGCTGGAATTTTGTAAATAATTATATGTCATTTCGAATATTAATATGATTCATATAGAAATGTGATAGAAGGAGATACTGCAGGCCCAGCTATCTGGAATTTTGTAAGTGGTTGTGTGTCATTTGTGAATGTCAATATGCACATGTAAGATGCTTGTGTTACAGATGTGTTAGATCTGTATGTCATATTGTACAGACGTGTGCTGAAGAGATATTTTGTAAAGTACTGAGCAGAAATGTATATGCAGTACTGTAACTGTTTAGATGTATATATTTAACAGAGAAGACTGAAACACAGGAGATTAACTTGCAAAACTTCAGAAGAATAGTTGAGATTAAGTTTCTTTATGGCTGGGCCATAAACAAAAGAGATGTTATCTTTCAGTTTCAGTGCAACAGGAGACATAATGTCTAGAACTAGACATTTTTTGAAATTGTCTTTAAATGTGGAGGAATGTGAATTATTTTATGACTTATACCATTTGCCAAAAGATCTGAGATCTATGTATTTTCACAGGTAGATGGTAAATGCTACCAGCTGCAGTGGGGATTTTCACCTGGGATAGTCAGATGACAAGAAGTGATGTTGTTCTGCAAGTTAGCCCAGCAGTAATATTTAGAATATTAATTTAAGTACTTTCTGGGTGAGAGACTGAGCATTTTGTATTTTGTCTTTTGTCTTTGACCTGACAAGAACATCCACTCACCACATCTGCCTGCTTGTTGCTATGTAAATAAGTTAACTAGGGTACAGTAATTTCTTTTAGATACAGTCAGGAAAATAGTGAAGTATACCTTAGATGTTTTTTTTTTATTTATTTGAGACTATCCTGCAAAGTTGTTTTAAATATTTCCAGCGGTTTTGAACTCTGATGTAACTGTGATGATATGCTGAGTATTTTCTTGTTCTTTTATTATTTATTATTAAATATATTTAAACCTTTCGTTGTGGCTGATATTTGTGAGACATATTTAAGTTCTGAGAATAATTGATATTTATTTGGTGACACTGTGGGCCACTCCTAATAGCCTTGCTCTTGGTCAAACTACCATTTGGATTAATAGTGGCATTACACAGTAAGATTGGACACCCTTTGTTAAGGGCCTTAAAGTAGTTGATAAAGAGTTGGCTGGTGGCAGTAATAACTACCTTATAGTTTGGGTAAAAGAGTGCATAGCTAGTAAACCTGTGCTAGCCTTTCCCAGGTGTGTGTGTGTGTGTGTGTGTGTGTGTGTGTGTGTGTGTGTGTGTGTGTGTGTGTGTGTGTGTGTGTGTGTGTTTGTATAAATTATATCTCAAAGAGTGTGTGTGTCAGCTACTTGGGCAGGGACACAAAGCAATGGTTGAACAGAGAGGGTGCTGGAGATCTTGGCTTGGCCACTCAACTGAGATGCCAATTCTATAGCTGTGCTAGTGGGGAGTCTTATTGTGGATCTGGAGAAAGAGGGAGAAACCAGCCCCAGACTGACTATGGGTCTCTGTGTGCTCTTAAGGGAAATTGCACTTTACTGTGTGTGTACTTCTCATCCTCCCAATGTATGTCCCCCATTGATGCTAGTGGTGAGGATTGAGGCTCTTTGATTACTGGGCCAGTAGTGGGGCGTCACATGCATTTCCTGAAAAAAATTATAAGGTTGATTAGGAGGATATATGAGGGATTGGAGGTGAAAATTAAAGTGGGTGGGGTCCTTTCTGATAACTTCTCCTTGAGCAGAGAACCAAGCAGGGTGTCCTCTTTCCCCTTTGTTATTTGCATTATATTTAGAATCATTGGCAAAGAAAATAAGGCACTCAAGGATATAATTGGTGGTAGTCAAGAAAAGCTGGCTCTATTTGCAGGTTGTTTTATTTTATACCTGACAAAACCAGAAAGATACATTTGTTTGTTTATTTATTTATTTATTGCCTTTGTTTACCAGGAAGGTCCAGTGGGTCTAAGTGAGTCTATTTTCAGTGGAGGCCTGGGGAGAAAAGCTCCACATATAGCAAGTACATACAATAGAAGATACAAAATTGTATACATAAATTGAGATCAAAGCAAAGGTAAGATGTTTTACAGCAATAAATTTCATTATTTACAATATAATGTGGAGAGATAAAGTTGAATACATAGATCAGAAGTAAACATAAGTTGAATGCAATTAATGTATGAACATTAGTAAAATGCTAGACATAGACAACTAGACTAATTAAATGAAGTACAGTATATTGAAAGAAATGTAAGAATACAAAGGTGAGATGTCACAGTTAATGATGGTAAAATAGGAAATAAGAAACACACTTCTCATAGCAAAGTAAGGATATTAAGCTTGTGAAGGTAGGATTAGAACATTGCAGTGTTGTGGAATATTTTGAGACAGTTTCAAATCTTTTCGGGATACAAAATTAATGAAGCTAAAACAAAGGCAATAGCAGTAAATTATGTACCCACACATGACTTAGTTCAGCAATATCCATATTTATGGGGACATGAGAAAATTAGGTATTTAGGAGTATGGATTAAACATGATTCTGGTGTGGCAGCTAAGGATATGTGGGATGAGATTTAACAAAAGATAATACAAAAACCGAGAAAATGGAAGCTTTGTTATATGAATATGGATAGTAAGATACAAACAGTTAAAATGTTTTAATCCCATTAGTCTTATACGCAGGTCAGGCATATTTTTATCTACCAGAGAAGATGTGTATAGCAATTAATAAAGAGATGAAGGACTTTATCTGGGAGGGGAAGATGGCAAGAGTCAAGCAGGATAAGCTGATTCTTCCAGCAGAACAGGGCGGATTGGGGCTACCTGATTTGAAGGGGTATTTCAGAGTTACACAGTTAAGGCTCCTATACATAGCACAAGCAGAAATCTATAATTCAAAGTGGAAAGGGAGGATGATGAAACATGGGGAAGGTCAAGAAACAAGGAGAGACTAGGATTTTGGATGCAGGCTTTTAAGGAGAATAACAATAATCATAAAGAATATTATATCCACAAAGTAGCAGAAAGTATCCTAAGAACTAAGCCAACATGGGAATGGAGAAAAGCGATTCTGACTTTTGGGATGACTGCAATTAGGGATGTAGACAATAGGCAAGAGGGACTGGAATTTATTGGAGAAAACTGGCAAAGGAACCAAGGTATTGGTAGCAAATAACTTGAGAGGAAAAGATGATAGAATGGAAAGACTCCAAGAATTTATTTGGACTGCAGATTAGAGATTGCCTTTCCTATCAAGGGCTGATAGAGTATAGGCAAAGAAAAAGAAAGGGAGTTTCTAAAAGAAAGTCCAGCACTGGTAGAGCTTTTAGTAGAATCTGGAACAGAAGCTACCATTAAAAAAGGAATAATTTGCAGAACATATAAAATATTGCATGATGACTATAAGAATCAATCAGAAGAGGTTAGAAAGGATTGAGAAGAGAGACTGGATAAGCAATTCTCAAAAAAACAATGGGAGGATATAGGTATGTCTCCCAAATATGCAGCAAAATCTAGAAGATTTAGTATTTTTGCTTGGAAATGTTTACATAGATATTTTTATACCCCAAGTAGACTCCAGAGAATTTTTCCTCAGGTAAACAGCAAGTGTTGGAGGTGTGATGGGGAAGAAAGAGGTAACTGGAAACATATTTTCTGGGAGTGTGGTGAGTTGGCAGACTTTGGGGATTCCCTATGGGATGCACTGTCAGAGATGCTGTGGGGTACGGATTGGTGTAATGAGGGAGATGACTTTTCTGTGCTATGATACAGAATTGGAATTGCCTAGAAATCAGACTCTAAACTAACTATACTAGAAGTAGTGAATATAGTAACAGAGATAAAACAACTGGAATTAAGATATTTAGAAAAAGGTAGTAGCAAACTACATGGGAGAAAATGAGGATTGTGGGAACAATACATAGAGGGGAGGAATGAGGTTTAAAAGAAGGCAGGATTGAAATTTGCTATGTAATGATTGAAAACAATTGGGTAGATTATAAGTGATGTACAATGTTTGCAACTGGGAGAGTTTCAGTATGGTTTGTGATGTAAAATGCTTGCAACTAGGATTGTGTAGGTACAGTCTGTTTTAATTTTTATAAATGGATGATTGCCGATATCATAAGTGATGGTTTAATAAAGATGTTTCTTGTTTAAAAAAGTGGCAGAAATTGAATAATTTGTGTAATGTTGTTTAGGTTATATGATATATATAGCAATATTTGTGAAGTATAATGTTTGTAAACATGAACTTGTTAATACAGTTTGATTACTTTTGTATAAATGTACATTTGCCTATGTCACAACTGATAATTCAATAAAGGTGTTTCAAAAAAAGAATGTTAAACTTCTACACTCTGGTAAGGTGACATAGCTGAGTGCATAAGATTAGTTGTTGGAACTCAGTGGCTCTATTGAACAAACTCCACCATCTCCACAATGAGAGGAATGATTCACTAAGAGAAGTCTGAACAGAGGCTTCAACAATTAACTAGTGAGGTCAAAATATATAGCTTAACAAAGGTGCCTGTCACTCAGCAAGCTGCTTCCCCCTCATCAACATAATGTGGAACTGATGTCAGTCTGGGAGGTAGTAATCAAAGAGTGGATAAACTTAAACATTTTTATATATTATTATTAATTAGTAATTTACCTTCAAATATGTTATGTTGTTTGCAATCTCATAACTATGTTATTCTCTCTTTCTTTAAGAGTCATAATATAATTTGTTGTATTAGCTTTGCAATCTGTTTACCTTGGCTGTATCTGAAATGGGTCTGAAAAGACAAAGCAATAAAAGTGTTAATACTTTTGTTGCTTTGTCTTTTCAGATGTGTCCACATCAGAGCAAGACATCTTCTCATCCAAGTAAGGCTAAAGCACCACAGACTCAGTTCTGAAGCACAGAAAATATAGTGATAATTGTAACCTACATGATCCAGGTTTTATTATTGACCTGGGATGTGGAGGATCCAACAAGAGAGGATGGATGTCCTTATGCTAGTGGAGGGGTTAGTTACAGCTATACAATGTAATGGTGCCTCATATATGAGTATCAAGGCTGCCACAAATGGCACCCTCAGGCATACATATGGGTCACCAAGCCATGCAGTAACATTCAATGTGAGTGTTCACAAGAGTGTATTCACACAAGGAAGGCATAGTGAGCCCTGCAGTGAGGTGAAAGAGAACATCCCCCACCCATCAGGGGGTTTAGGTATAATCCAAAATGTCCTTCTATTATAATAATAATTATACCATTATATGTATTATTGCATGATGGAGCCATTAGGTGGAAAGTTAAGTTGCAGGGGAGAGTCAGTGATGATAACCTCACTCTCCTTGAGCCCTCAATGTATCAGGCTTGAACAGGCAGTGATGAAAGAGCTACAAGCCACTTGATGGGCAGTAGGCTACAAGGAAGACTGCTGATCCCTGCAGATGGTAAAGCTGTGTTACTTTCTAACCTGCCTAAATAAGGGCTTCTTCTGGTTATTTGTCACCAAGAAGAGTGACCAAAGTGTTCCTTCTCCAAAATGAAGGGTTCCACATCAGTAGGAGAAAGGCAGATTGTAAGCAGGCAGAAAGGTAAAAGGACACAGAAAAAAAGGTTATGGTACTACATGATATAGTACCCCCCAGTAAATGCTAAGAAGTTAGAAGGTTACTTGGGATAGCAAATTATAAGGTATGCCGTATTAAACATTTCAGTACAGTAAAATTGCCATTAAGGAAATTAATGAAAAAAGACATTTCTTTTAGATGGACTGACAAACAGCAATTAGCTTTAAAACAGTTAAAGAAAATACTAACTTCAGAGACAATAATATGTTACTTTAATCGTGAACATGAAATCAGTCCAAACGTAGATGACAATTCTGTGGGTTTATTTATTTTTTTTGCACTAACCTAGGAATAAGGCACAAAAAAGTGATACCACTATTTCCTGTGGCAAATGGATAGTGGAAGTCCGTATGGCTTGCATTGGAATAGCTGCAAAAATTGCCAACATGACAAATGAGCCATGGAAGTGATGAGTGTTCATGATACTAAGGGTTACAAGTATGCTGTACTTCCTTTTATAGCAATGGTCCAGCCAGTCTGATGTTTGGATACATGTATAAGAAGAAGCTTTTATCCATAGAGAAAACCAAAATAATTCTGGATGAAATAAGTGGTGGTCAGCAAAAAGTAAAATGAAACCTTATGCTGACCAAAAGAGGCAAGCAAAGGAATGCAGTTCTGGAACAGGACAAGTCATGCCAATGAAACAATCTAGAGAAGGAAAAAAATGTTGTAGTTATTTCCAAAAACCTCATGTGCCAAAGACATAAGGGGTCCTGTTACTACCATCTCAAACAAAAACTATGATAAGGTAATGTTTACATTTACACTCTCTGGTAGAGACCACTGTAATATGTGAGACATATGATTCTAGTTATTACTATAAACCAGAGTCAAACATTGAAACTGATACAAAGCCTAATTAATTTAAAAATATTACTGGAATATCTAATGGAACACAAAGAAAACCTGCATATTTAAGGGATTATACATATTATTGCATAAGGTGATATCATGAGATATGATGGACTGGTTATATCACCGAAGTGTTTTTCTTTGAATTGTAAAGGTAACTTTTAAACAGTGCACTTTGGATACTTTTTTTTCAGTTTCCTGGTTTATGTAAATAGCTTGCAGCGTGAAAGATAAGATAGCATGGATACTGAATAAAAAAAGAATGGCAATTCATCCGGATCGACAATGCTGGTATGTTTAAAGCTCTAGTAAAGGAACAATTGCATTTATCCAAAACAATGGTCGAGTAATACATGTAAAATTTATAACATTCATGAGAAGTTTTGTAATTTAATTTCCAATAGATTTAAGTAATTCTAGAGATGCTATTGGTAAACATGAGTTTTTCAGGTAAGGGTATCCAGCTTAACAGGGATGAGAGCTCTACCGTACAAGCACTTTGAGACAGATACCTGAACTGTAAATCCTGCTACATCTGCTGGGAATATGGCCCTGTGTGAATGAGCAGGTAGATATCCTGTGGCCTTTTCTGACGCACTGCGCATGTGTATGGGACTTGCATTCCCACACATATCCAATATATCAGTGCTTTGGAAAAGAAGCAACAGAGAAAAGAAGGTCTCCGTTGCTCCGTTTTTGTTTTCTTTTTCTTTTTTTTTTTTTTTTAATAAAAAAAAAAATGTTTCAGACAGTTTAGGGGTGGGAGAGAGACAGAATGGAGGAAATACATGGAAAATCAGGTATGTGTCTTTAGCTTTGAATAACATACCTGATTTCCCTAGTATTTACTCCGTCCTGTCTGTCTGCTATGTCCGGAGTCTGGATTTCCGAATTTTTTTTTTTATTTAAAAAAATAAATAAATAAATAAAAGTTACAGTATATAGCAATGGAAAAAAGACCGGGCGACCAGACCTTTTTCCATTGGTATATGATAAGATTTACAACAGGCACGCTGACTGGGCTGACCAATCAGTGTGTTCATTTTGGAATATTAATGGCCAGTCATTGTATAATTATGTATATTCAACAATTGTAAGTTAGTTGCTGACTTGCTGTACAGTTAATCTGTAGCTGAAAACTATCAAGAGATGTCTTTGTGTAGATTCAATATATCTACAAATACCATATATTCATAGGCACCAAGTTTAGTGGAAATTCTGAAATATTAGAAGCAAAGTCTAGTTAAGGGACTGCTTAGATGTCTTTAATGACATTAGTAATGCAAGTGTCTTTGGGATACCTGGGTGGCTAATTACTTAGAATATTCTATCTTTTTGTTATTCTTTATGTCCGCAAACACCCACACCTCATATATCCAAGGAAATATGAAACGAACAGATGCAATATTGCAGTGCCTTCAGGGCTGAAGGAAATGATGTGCTCTTACTACAAAGCATTACAATTTCCCATTTCACACAAATCAGACACCGATATATGAGAGACTCCAAATTAACTTACATAATATTATACATTTTATGGCATGTTATAACCCGATTGCCGCAGAAAGAGCATTACTTTCTCAGCTTCTCCAAAGCCAATATCCTTACATACTACGGATGTCAAGCATTATTCTCTCCACCCTTATTTAAAGACTACTGCACATTTTCCACTCTTATGAATACCCTATCCCTGCAGCCTTCATGCTCTCTAAGCAAATTAGGTAGGTCAAGTTGTCCTTATTTGCTGTTAAGTTATATGTGTTCTCTGTTTGCAATTTATTACACAGATGTCTTTTACCACGAAGTGGTAGCTACAGCATCAGAAAAAGGAACACCCAACACTTAAATATGCGCTGCTGTTCAGGGAGGATCACGTACTACAGTTCAAAAGAACTGTTTGTTAACAATGTGGCTCCTTTTCACATTTTGTTTGTATATGTATCATTCTGAACGTATAGCAGTCATGGTGCATAATTACTTGAGACAGCTTTCTACCTCAAGCAGATGACATCAGAAATAGCTGCAGCAGAGTATGACACTGGCCTCCACTTACTACAGTCAGTTAAGGGGTTCACCAGTCAGTCATGCTGCCAATGTACCCACAGTAGATGGACCTGCTCTTCTAGCATACCCTGAACTGCAACAGGTTTGTTATGCTCTGCATCCCTCTCTTCCTCCCATGATTGACATTTAAGGATATTGAGGGGGGTGAGTATTATCTACCCCCTCTGTCCTTACCTGTTTACCTACTGACACATCAGCATATGGTAAAATGGTAGTCTGAACCCTTCACCTTTCTATGAAATGGAATTAGCAATTGTGGCACCCCATCACCATTCCACACATGGATCTTTACAACATCTGGGTCACTAGCATTACAAATAAAAACTCCCCCTTTTCAATTCTGTGCCATCAGCCACTATTAGAAAATGTAAAGCAGATTATGAACTTAAGGTTAGTACAGACAGCAAGGAAAGTACAAATCTTTCTTCATTTATGTCAGGAAATTAAGTAATAATGTCACAAAATGCACTGAACTAATCCATAATAATAGTATACAACTCCAAGGATATAGCTAATATATTAGCAGAAAAATTTAGTGCTAACTTTACCCCACCTCACCACATTGTTACCCCACTATCCCTGAAAACTTAGCTTCTCCTGAAATCACTTTGGAATGAGTCTTAAAACCCCTGTCAAAGGCAAAAATAATATTTTTATGAGAAGAAATAACATACTGGGCTGCATTCTCATCAGTGCCACATCTGTACTATTGAACACTCTACTTAAACTGTTCAACCTAATCGTATCTCAAGGGTTTGTGCCCAATGCCTGGAAAACAGCCACTGTGAATGTCCTACACAAAGGTGGCTCTTCTACAGACCCAGGTAATTGTAGACTCATCAGCCTCATCCACCATGCATGCAAGTCATAGAACATATGATAGCAGAACTAATTTATGCAAATATAGGCAATGCAGCTGACGTAGACATTAATCAGCTTGGTGTTATGAAGGGCAGATGTTGCCCTTGAACCTAGTAAACATCTTTGAAAAGGTTACTGAGGTTGTGGACAGTGGTCACGCCAGGCCAACCGCTTATCTTGGCTTGGCCAAGACAATATTCCCCATGATGGTATTAATGAAAAATTAAGTAAATTGGCCATCCAACAGATTCAAAGTTGTGAAGTGTGCTGGTGTGCTGGCACCACTTCTGAACATAAACTTTTAACTAGTGAAATACTGCAGGGATCAGTGCTGATCCTTCTGTTGTTTGACAGTTTTTGCAGACATCCAAACGAATATCCCAAAAGTACGGTTGACTAAGTTTACTGATGACTACAAGTTATCCACTCATCCACTTGTACTAAACTGTTCTAACAAGAGCAGAAATATACACATACTTGAACTGAAGAAAGTCTCAAGCTAAACACAAACTGAAGTGCAGCACAGTAGCATTCAGCAAAAAAAGCTGCGCCCACCTCATATGTTATACATGGTCATCCTCTTCAAGCAGATACAGTCATAAGGGACCCGGTTACTTATATGGACAAATCCTTCATTCAATCATCATGCTTCTACTATAGTCAGGAAATCCTCATATCTGGCTTATTTAATCTTCAAGATCCAAAGAAGTTACCTTATAACTGTCCTCTTACAGAATAAGAACCATCATCAAATTCAGTGCCCCTGTCTGTCAAGCATATTGCTCAACGAGAAAGGCTTCAACAATTTTTAAGTTAGAAAATGAAAGGTCTTAAATCCTCTAAATCAATAGTTTAGCACAATTCTCCATTTACTGAATAGTCTATTGAGTACTCTGCCAAGAGCCAGTTTTATTTGTCCTCCTATTTTTCATAAAACCACTCTCTCTCTCTCTCTCTGTTTCTCTCTCTAGGGACCTAAATCTACACAAAAAAATAAGAATCTTTGAATAAGAATCAACATATTCTCAACGTATGGAATATTTCGCCACAACAGGTCAAGTAAAGTACTGCTTTGTTTGGTTTTAAAAGCAATCTTGATGACTGGATCGGTTGATATAAAGTTACACATTGGTTATCATGTTTGAACGTGCTCTTTTTAGGTAGCAAGTACTTTTAAGTGTATCTTCTTAAAGGTGGATATGGCTATGCATCATATTGTTCCTGTGATTGCTTGCTTAGTATTGCTCCTAAATTATTATTTCTTAATAAGTGGTTTAATAAATATGCTTTCATTGTATATAATGTGTACAATTATGAGGAGTGGGCAGGATCAGAGAAGTAGCAACCGAGTAGCTTGTTTCAGTTTTCAGAATCAACTTTTTTCTAGCAGTCTTATTAACAAGTGTTTTTTTTTTTGTCTGTCTTTCAAACAGAAAAGTGAGATCCCAAGTGTTTTACATTTAGTAGCAGCAAAGGTCCACGTAGAGCAGGCCTGCTGGACTGCCCACGTATAAACCTTAACACTGGAACGTGTAAACTAACAGAGTACACAACAGTTCTGAGTGATCACTCACTGATGTTGAGATAGCTGGAGAAAATGAAAAACTGTTTCTTAGAAGAAATAAAATACTGCATATTGTTAAAGATCTCTTATGGGCTGTTCATTAGATAGAGGCAGAAGCTTGATTATAGATGGGTTATTTCACTTTTCAAAGTCAGCTTCACAAAATGTAATGCACCTCTTAAACTGAGTCATGCACTACTATATCAACTGAACTGCTCTTTCTCTCTGTGGTTCTGTTTACGTAGCTGAACAACCTGAAGGTCATCATTAATTATGCTGTAGACGTTGACTTTGTCTCCATTCTCCCTACATTATTACCCATGTAAGGCATTTCGAAATCATACCTGTTATCACCATTAAAGGTTACGTGGTTAAACTTTCTTTGGAGTCGTCAATCAGCATTCATTTGTTTTTAAGGTTCATAGGCAATTACGGGACTAATGGCCCTTGGAGGCCTTTTTAAACCTAGCCATACTTTCCCATTTGTAGATGACAGGATAAGTTACCCAGGGGCATACAGTCTAAGCCTAGCCAAAATTTCAATAGATTAGCGCAATTCTCCATTTACTCAATAGTCTATTCAGTACATATATTACCCATGAGATATAATTGCATTAAGATAGCAGAACATTTACAAACTGCATCTGTCCAATAGGGGCATAGGTGCCAATCTGGGGTAAATTTCCATTTCCCCTTCTATTGGTCCAAGTTGTGTTTGAATAGGGTCAGGGATGAACTCTGCTTCACATGGATGAGAAGTCTGTTCCAGAATAGGGGTAGTCTCTGAGATACATACTTGTCCTTCCAACATGTTCTATTTATGCTGTAAACTAGGTTTGGGTCCTTAAATTGGACATTTCTAATGCTGTTATGTAAAGTAAATCCATTAGTACTTTTTTCTTTTAGATGCTTTCCTATTTTAAATAGTACACTTTAAAAACTGCATTTTCTAGTAGGATCCTAAATTTCTCATTTTAAAAATGCTCATGTTGTAATATAATATTCTACTGCATGTTTCAGGTATGCTCGTATAAAAACTTTAGGGCTACAAGGTTTCAGGTTTATTTATAAATAAAGATGGGACTACACTAAGTAAGGGAGTTCTATTACCTGCCTTGAATATGCTTTCCTAGTGACTGTAGTATTATATGCTAACACTCTTACTAAGCTACTGTATCATATGCAGAATAAATATTATAGATGTATATTGAATTCTTCATGGAGGGAACACCACTGCCTTTCTCTCACTAAACAAAATGACTCCATATTGTTTAAAGAGCAAAGTTAAGCTAACCAGGTTGACTGTCCTCTTGCTAAGGAATTCAGACTTAACAGGAACATTTTAACTCTCTAAAGCAACCACACCTTAACCAAGCAACTAAAAAGCATTCATGGAGAACTTCTGTTCTATATATACGCCATACAATATATATATATATATATATATATATATATATATATATATATATATATATATATATATATACACACACATACATATATACATGTATATGTTGTTAGATAGATGTGATGTGCATTTAACAAGAAGCCTTACTCTGATGAAGTCAAATGGCACAAAGGCCCCACTACTTATAACCCCCTCCCCAAAAAGACACAGCTACCATAACATCATTAGAGTATTATGTATGTCTATATATGTTACATTGCCTTACTCTAAAAAAAGATGCAGGCAATATAATAAGTTACAAGTACACACATGGGTTGCAGTTTTTTATAATTACACTATAACTACACTGAGTCATGTGATAAAAATTAACACAATAAATTAAAATGCCCTAAACAATAATAGTCTCAACATACATAAAGACAGCACATATACATAGTCACTACATCATATTGACTACTTGGTTATTCTTCTATATTTTGAATACCTATTTGCAATGGACCAATTAGGAATTACAGCATCATATAATAAAGCAGCCAGATGAACCGTAGTACAATATTATCACTATGAACCAGTTTCTGACTTTATAAATCTTGACACTGACTTTAGGAAACACTTGAAGAGACATTTTCACAGAGGGTAATGTTTTCTCTACTTTAGACCATTGAGGTAACACCCTACAAATCTGTAAGTGAACAGCTGTTCTTCCTTCAGACCAAACTGCTTAATCAAATGGTCTTGTTTCTTCTATATATTTGCTTGTCCAACCCTTGAATAAAATATGGTGTTGGTTGTTGTGCGTGACCAATCACTATAACAAGAACATTAATATTCTATGAAAGTAAAAAAAAAACATCCACTTTCACACTCACTTTTCATGTATTTGCAGCTTAGAAAGGTTATGCTAGGAAGTGTCATAATAAAATTTTTGCTTGCATCATCTTTCTTTCAGTAGCTTAGTCACTCCATTCCTTTTACTTTTAGTAGAAACTACGAGAGGGACTGTTTAGCTTTTAGAACAGGAACACTGATATTCCACTTTTTCTTTAGGAAAAATACATGTAAATGTTGAATTTGAGCTGCCTGTTTATTGGACAAACAAAGGATTTTAATCGAATTTGTTGTTTTAGGTCACAGCACTTTTTCATTGCAAACTGGCAGTATTATAAACAATAAATATGAGAGGAAATTCAATCTGCTTTACTGAGTGTTTTGTGCACATAAACTATTTTAATTTTGTGTATATCTTTCTGCATATCTATCTATATATATCTACAGATAAATAGATACAAACATATAGGTAGATAGGTAAGCACTAGAGCATGAAAATGAAATAATGGCAATGACCAGAAAGTACACTTAGACATCATGGTCATGTTTCCTGGATTTCATCTTATTAAAATGCAATTTCATGTTTTGAGAAATGAAATTAGCATTCCTATTTAAGATATCTTTCTATTAACAAATATGCTGATGGAAGTCCTAAACATTGCAAAGGCATACTTTGGTACTTCAAAACTGAAGAACAGAAATCTGAATGTTCATAATCGTCACATTTCCTTATCAGACCTTTGGTCATTTGAACCACTTGATTTACTAGCCTATTGTTTTGCAAATAGCTAAAACAAGAACTAGTGTGTTTAAATTATTTTTGTTGCACAAACTTACTAAAACTAAAACTCACATAGTGTGGACCACTGTATAATACTGCTTCATGATGCATACCAAGTTGAGCAAAACTATGGTTTGGTGCTGTAGTAAAACCATGATGGGTAGCCTTACAAGTACTTTAAATAGCATTTGACACACAGAAAATAACTGGTGTCTTTATACTAAAACAGATCTACTTTCACTTCCAATCCTGGAAGATGTATGCAGACCGCCTCAAGACCCTATACCTATATTCTGTCTCCTACAGGCTATTGAGGGGGAGATCTATGCCTGAGATACAAGGCATTGTCAGTCCCCACTCTGATGGACCTCTTACTTATCCACAAAACAAATAGCACCAGAATTACCTATTCTAAAGACGTAAAACTTAGCTGTGATATAAATAGGACCTGCTGGAGAGACGGGTATGTTTCCGAGAGACTACCCCTTCTCTGCAACAGGCTCCCCATCCATGTGAAGCAGACCTCCTCCCTAACCCAATTCAAGTGTAACTTGGACAGTTGGCTGGGGAACAGGAAATTCATCCCTGGTTTGGCACCTATGTCTCAAATGGTTCATCTTCCAAGCCTCTGCTTGTAAATGTGCCACCTTCCAAGCCCCTGCATACACTTATCTAGGGTACCGGAACTTGTCAGAGATTTGGGATGCATGGCTAGGCTTAAAAAGGCCCTTGTGGTCATTAGCCTAACACATAAACCTATGAACCTATCTTCACTTGAAAACATTGCCTATTTTAATTCAGTTTGCCAAATATATTTCAGATTCCAAACCCATGAACCATGTGTTCAATCTGCTCATACATCTTAGACCAATAAAGAAACTCACACACTTTTTTTTTTTTTTTACATTTGGTAACACCCATTCACTGATATTATCTATCATAGCATCATTCAACTAAGTAGGAAGGCCAACTTTGTTACCTTCAAACAGTAATCCTTATACATGTGAAAGCCAATTCTGGAATGGAAATTATAGTTTAATATCTGGTTAAACTGACTTAGCATTTTGGCCATTCATTCATAACTACTGCATCTCATAACAACTGCATTTTCTGTCATTCCTTTACAGGTTTTTAACTCTTGAATTTCTCAGTAGTCACAGGGACATGTGAGATAAGCCAACTAACTTCTGAATCTTCCTGTAGCATGTCTTCTTCATAGTACGTTTGCCCTACTCAAGGTACCTGCCATATCCATCAACTTATCTGGTTTATACTGAACTTGATTATCATGTTTTTCCAACCTCATGAGCATGCTGAGAAATCAGCCTTGTAATTACTTTTAAAATATTCTGTTCATGTAGCCTATGGTGCGACCCAACAGTGACTAGATTATTACAGATATAAGCATGACATCTGACTGTTAGCATGGAGGATTAAAGCTATGAGATATTGATGAGTTGCTTCCTGTGGTCTGTGGTTTGATTTCCATATCTTTTATATGTCTTCATTCTGACCTTAAGCTAATCACTTAGACAGTGCTTTGGGATGATTCAGAAAATTGGGTGAGGCTCCTCAGTGGTCTACTGGACTATATGCCTAGTAACTACATTTGACAACAAGAAGCGCTGTCTAATATCTGTCTCTGAGTAGAGGGTGACTGAGCATCAGTCACAGTACTTCAGCCATACCCTACTGGTTTAGCTTCCTACAGTTGTACTGCTCCAGTGTCTTGTTATCTTGCATTTGTTTGAAGCAACATGATACAAAATGTAAACAAATATCAATGCAGGTGCACCAGTGGCTACATCTCAAAATGCCTCTCTTAGTCCAGAGGACAAAACCAAGCAACATATGGCTCTAGTAAGTAGTGCTGATATAGCTCACTGCCAAGTGCATAATGAAGTAGAAAAGATATCGCACCACAATAAAAAATGCATAATAAATGGCTGTTATAGAACTTCTGCATATTTCCATTGATTTAATCTTACCAGAATGGTTTTAGGCATTTAGAAGTCAGAGCATACACCATGTACTTGAGAATAGATACACCAATCTCCCATTTACACTTTTATTTTAATTCCACTCCTCTTTATTATATTCAGTCCAGCAACTTGGCAAGATTCAAGTCATGTTGCTGTTTAGTAGCTCAGCACAGTAGAAGATCAGCAGTTATACTGACCACACATTTTTATCCCTTCAATCATTTCAACTACTGCTCTTTGAAACACTTCTGAGGCAGCTTAGATTCCTAAGAGCAATCTTAGAATCTGCTTCTAGCGAAAGTGGTGGTGAATGGATAAAACATTAAGATAACCTCATTTAGAATAATTTGTAAAAATATTTAAGAAGCATCAAGCACAAACGAAAATGTAACATTAGCTATAGTTGCAAAACCTCTGCAGCTGTTTGAAATTAATAATGCTTCTTTTATCTGATTCTGTGGTATAGAAGAATAAAGCCCTGACTATGACTCAAACGTAGTGGCTAGGGAGCCAAAAATTCCCTTTAAATGCTTCTTATTTACTAACATTTAATTTATGAAATCATTTTTGCTCAGTACATCATTTCATCATGTTTACTTGTTACACAGTGCAACAATTTGCATGTGTTTGGGTGGGTGTATGAGTGTGTGTGCTGGCATGTATTCATTTTATATGACATTTTGCTTGTCTGATTTTGTGCTGTTGTCATTTCCAAGAAACTACTTTATCTCTGAGTACAGATTTTTAGCTGTTTTATATATTTGAGTAAGGTAGTTTCAAGAAACAAATGTGCATTTAAGCTTTGAGCAGTTTGATTTAAAGGAGAATTAGGAGGCACATATAGTTATATTTTTATTTGAAAGTAAAGGACGGGCTTTTGATTATGATCAGGAATAGAATAAAATTTTTCTGAAGCACCCATATTCTAATTTCTCAAAATATGTTTGGAAAGAAGGATTTTGGGTAAAATAGGGCAAACAGTCTGTGATTCTCTACCTAGCTTTTTTATACAGTTCATCAATATTTTATTATTAAGCTGGATAACATGGTCACTCCAGTGGCATGGAGGGAATAAAGCTCTAATGATGGCCTAGTTGACAAGGATTTGATTAGCAGCTTGGGCAACTGATGGAGTGAGGGGGCATGGGTGCGCCTACCCATGTTGGGAGATCATTAGTCAATGACGTTCCCTTAAGGGCGGAGTGGTTCAGTGAGGAGAGCTGTTCATGAATGGAGACTAATGAGTGTGGGAGGTGGAGCCAGGAATGATAGAGCATATTACAAACCTCCCAGGACAGATGCTGAGAGGCTGAGCCCCACGATGCACTTGGAATCCACAACCAAAAAGAAAATAAGTTGGATAACACACTGACTGAATCTAAGCCTTCCTTAGACAAAATGATATAAACGGAGCATTAATAATGCAGAAAACAAGCTACTCCCACCTGGTCAGCTGCCTTGTAAGCCTCTGTTTTAAGACACTAATAAACATTCTTCTCATCTTTAATTAGATTAAAATGTCCTTCTTTTTGGGGAATTGGATGAATTGGCAATGAGTTTCTCACCTAACCATTTATTTACATTGTTTTAATAAAATCCATTCTTTAACTATATTTATCTACAATAAAGTTAAAATTGAAACGCACTTACTTTCTTCTGAAACTTGTTTGGCACATCTATAGTAAAACAAGTTCTCTTTATACAAGCTAAAAGAAGCCCAAACCACTTATGATCTTGGAGACATTAAGTATACTGCTCTGACATCATCATCTCCTGCAGTCCTTCAGTAGTGAAAAAAGAGAAATATATTACAACAAAACAAGGTTTATGCTTTCTGCCATCTAGAATATCTCTTTCATTTTTCACAGAAAATTTCTGCTGTATACATGACGTAGGATCCATTTTAGCTCCAAAATGGATGCAAAAAATATCGCTGGAATTCCTTAACATACTGTACAGATGTGTACAAGTACCACGGCATTCTGTACCATGATTTGTAGTCATGGATCACAGTAATAAATGCCAACGTACAAAGAAATGTCATAGTTTATTAATGCTCTACATTAGGGTACAGTATATAATGTGTACTATACACTCTGTGTTGCATTTGAAGCACTGAAGTGTAACAAAGCACAGCTCAGCAGGGTACAGATTGCTAATAAGGTATGAGCCAGACACACACTTTATTGACAATCTGTGCCCTGTTGCTCTGTGACCCACCATCACATGTAACTGCAGTTCATAAAGAACTGCCTTTCATTAGGCATGACAACAGATATGTTTATTACCATATTATGGTAATGAGGGGCTTTAGTGCATGCCATTGAGCTGATATTGGCAAGAGCACAGCAGAATTACTGTGCGAAGGCAAGGAAAGCTGTGGTTGCAGTCACAGTGCTGTCTGTACCTTGGAGAACTTCATTGATAGTAGGGTTTTTCCGACTATGTAAATAAGTATAATTGTTTGTTTATTTATTTTTAATGCAGGTGGCACAATAGAGCTCTGTATGCTATCCCAGAGGTTACCACATTGAGGGCATTCAGCATGCTGATGATTATGTTTGTAAATCATACATAACTGGGGGGAGGGTTATACCCATGTATTCTGAACATGTAGTATGATGGCTACACAGTGGAGGAGATTACAAATAATGTCTTACCCCTTTTTGTATATGACTCACATACGGTTTTAATATACCATTCTATGGTGTGCCAGGTGTACACCTTGGTATACATCTATAAATAACACATTCTAGTTGATTTTTGTTTCTATAAAATGCATAGCTTATGCAGGAAAATAAAATTAATCATAATTTATGCATTCTTAAAGTGATTTGTTCATGTTCATGGGTGCACTATAGCATCTAGTGAGTTTGGTACCATGATGCATTAGCACCATTCTCATTTTGCGATATTTTTCAATAAAAGGTTCATACACTTTTTATTAAACCATGGCCCAAATAAATTTAGTGTGCTCCCTAATGACATCACTGTAGACATAATGAGATCTCCATCCATAGACTTCAATGGACATTCCCCTGCATTTTACATGTAAAAATGCAGTTCTAGTCATTTGGCATGTTAGAGTGAATGTTGCTCTATAGTACATTGATTTGTCAATAGCCATGGGAAGGGCAGATCAGACGATGTAGCTGCCCTAGGTGCCATAGGCAGTGCTGACTCATGGATGATAGTTTACAAGCTGCCATTAAACAATCTCAGTTGTTATTATTTATAAACAGTGAAGGATTCCAAATAACTGTGTTCTGTGAGTTGTCAAACTCCATTGCTACAGCACAGGGTCTACTGATATGAATCTGTCTGACAGGTAAGGTGATATGCAAGAGTGTTTTTTCCCTTTATAGGCTGAGGCACTTAACTCTAGAGATGACAGTTTCCCACTAGTTATGAAATCAAGAGATTAAATTCTATTTAAATGTATAAAACCATCTGTAAATGTACAACTTGCATAATTTACATTTCCTACTAAGGTTTCTGAGTAACTCTTCCTACACACCCACAAACACTCACACACACACACACACACACACACACACACACACACACATATGCACGCACACACACCCTAAGCAATGCTGACCCTTTATGCCCCAGTATTTAATTTATTCTGACACTGTGTGTCCATTTCTAATAAAACGTAAGAAATATTAGTACCATAAATGCAACTTTTCTTGTTCCTGTATATTGTTTCTTGTTGATTCTAGTATAGAAACAAGTGTATAATTATGTTTTTATTGCAGAAGCTCTTTTTCCCTATGATATTAGTCATTCATAACTGTATATATACTTTGCAGACATTTTCATTTATGTAACTTAAATGTTATATAGTCACAGTTCAACACAATATTAATCTGACAGAATCATCAGATAAGAAAACTGCCCTAATTATTTTCTCATGATCACAGTCTGATAACAACGTATCAGAGATACATTGTTATCAGATAGCAATGTATCAGAGATGTGTTGCAGATAGCCTGTTCTTACTCCACTAATTACTTGGGCACAACAATACACTGCTTTACCAGAGGTGATGCTCTACATGGAATAGTGTTAAAATGTAGTGTCTTCTAAGCATTTCCTTATACCTGCAGTTTCACCAGCTGCAGGTTTCTCTCCATGCACAGAAGTATTGCGTACTGTGCAAAATCACAATTAACTAGTTGTTAGTGCTGTCATTTGAAAACACTCTGTAGGAAAATCTGAGTAATAGCTTGTCGCCTTGATAAAGGTGTTGATCTTCCTGCTAAAAGTACTACCATCACTTAGCATCAGAGTCTTGTGGCAAGTTATTTAAGTCAATGCCTTGCCATAAAACAGTGGTTGCATACCCAGTCCTAACTAACAGATGAGGTGGGATGCAACCTCACATTTCCATCTGAGTCATTTTCCTTTAGCTGCAGCCTCACTACAGTCAAATATTAAACTGGTAATGTGGTTGACTGCCTAGCTATAATTAAAATATGCAATGCATTGGTACTGGTTGTATAACCCACATGCTCTTTAGTTAACAAATGCATGAGCTATTATATTCCAGTCTGTGTTTCGGCAGTAACTTTCTTGGATGGTGATGTGTTTTACAGCCTGTCTACAACTAAACTACAAACAGTGGTTGCTACTGCTTATATCATTTTTGTTGGATATGAAGACAAGCCAGATCAATGCATATATTCAAAAATTATGCAAAGAGTGTTCTATTTTTTTCACAAGGAGTTATCTGTTACTGATATGCTCTGTACGTGTCACTGATACATTTTGTTTCTGAATGACTGTTGGTGAAAACATTTTATTTTTGGTGAGTCATTTGTACATAACTGTAGTACTAGTTTATAATTTTTAATCTCTGCTAGCTTCAAGTCTGTTGTTTCGTAGATATACACCACTACGTTTTCAGTCTCAAAGTAAAATGATATGATATTTCTAAAAATGCTAAGATTTACTTTGCAATGAAATAAAGAATAAAGTGTTTTGCCTTTGACCTGGCTTTTAAGATAATTAGGTGCATTTGCCAGCTTCGTGTATACCTGGTTACACATTCTGAGGGCAAAACCTGTGAAGAGGCATTTGTTAAATGAGATGTGTAGAGGTCTATATAAGTTGTGCTTGATATTGGTGAGGCTAAGAATATTGTAGTGCACGGAGCACATTCATTATGCTCTGACATCCAGAAAAAAAGACAAAGCAGTTACACACTTCTATAATGTGAGACCTTATCTTAAATGTTAAGCACCCCATGCTCCAGTTGTTAAGACTGAGCATAGTGCTAGTGGCTATACAGTTAAATCTGACAGTACTGGCCAGCAAACCAGAGTGACAGAATAAAAAATAATTTTTTTTCTGCCTGCTGCCTGTGCCAATAATGTGTCCCTGATTTTGTGTAACATAGCAGAATGCCTTACAATGTCTTTCTGACAGCACTCACTAAGTGCTTTATGGCTTTGGAAGCTGGCAAACACTTAGTGTACTTTTTTCTGTAGCTAGTACTATATTGAGCAGATAAAGCTTCACACTTAAGGTGGGTTTCTTGGAATCCATGTCTCAAACACATAATAGGCAGGTTATGATCAGCGATCCACTCATAGTCCTCTGTATTTGGACCTGGGGAGATGGTACTTTTGGCTCTAGACAAGGATGTCTTGACCATACCTGGTTAAGCTAAATGAGCTGGCCAAAGGGTGCAATAGTGAAGCAGCCATATATAACTGGTTGCTGAAATTATCATTAAGTTGACTGAGGAGGATGCTAATAATATTTTTGTAGCTTGGAGTTCACTTTGCCACTGACCTCACTGTTACTGCAGTGGCAGTCTTTAGGAATCATGGCTAATTTTTCTTACATGGCTATAAAAATCTTTATTTAGGAAATTAAATTCATGTGGCAGAAGAAAGAAATATGGGGGCATTTCATGTTAGTATTTCAAGAACTCTGCTAGTATGTATTTCTGTTCACTTTCATCACCAAGTGTAATAACTGTCATGAGTAGAACAATTCTGATAATATGAATGCTAAATTTTCCTACATATTATTTTTATTGCCTTTTTTAGACAATATACTGCTTAACTCCTATCAGACGTTTCTTCTGTGTGCATTGTTGTATACAACAATTAAGTGCATATGCACTGATTTAGCATTACAGTTAACAAAATTTGTGCAATTAAAAAATAGTTTATGAGACGAAATCCATAACTAAGTACTTGCTGGTCTCTAAACCCTGCTTTGAAAATGTAAGCTTCCCCTGTGGTATAAACTTCACTGGCTTCATGACAGCATGGTCACCGACAACAAGTATTACATGTACCCTCTAAAACCAATAACAATAATAAAAAAGCAACAAAACAAAAAGCACCCTCTTACAGTAACAACAAATGGTCATTTATCTTACATATATAAATGATTTCAACATTTCTCATGGATTATCAGTTGTTGTTGTTGTGTCTTTTGGCTTTTCCCGGTTAGGGGTCACCACAGTGGAACTCTGGTCCCCTAATGATTGGCAATAGATTTTTACATGCTGAGTTGCTGGCCCTGATGCACAACCTTCAACAAAGGTACGCCCATTCACGCATGTCTCCACGCAGAAGACGCTCTAGCTGAGAATCGAACTGGACAGCATCTTACTGTGAGGTGACAGCACTACCGCAGCCAGTGATGCTGCAAAAATAAAGCAACATTGCAGGTTTAAATCATTCAAATCTATAGCACCTTTTTGTATTCTTCCAGTTAACACTCACAGCTCCTTATGGCATTCAGACATGTTTTGGATCAGTCATCCTTACCTAAGTGAATCACCAATCAATAATAGGCAGTATTAGAAAGTGCAAGATGTAATTAACAAAATAATACTAAGCTTGTTAATCTCAGATGTTCTACAGTGGAGTCATTTTAATAACCAATTTCTCCTTATTATAAATATTTTCATATTTGCTTTCGTATTTTCAAAACTAAGAGACCTACATGTTATTGAGGGGCATAATGTAAAATACAGTGGTGGGAGAAAGGAAAGCACATTGTCAATGTGCAATTACAGTACACTGTACTGAAGATATTGGTAGTTATTTTCTAGTAATTATGAAAATATTAAATATTTCCATATCTACTTAATATTTCTAAAACTGGGTGACATAAACTATTCCATGGTATTAGATGAAACATTAGATGATGCTAAGATAACAGTCATTAATATTTTAATCTAAGTTGCACATCTTGAAAGATATTCAGGGTTATTTGTATTGTAAATATACAAATAAACATAATTTTTCATATTTCTGTAAAAATCTCAGTAAACATGTATATAGAAAGTAACATTTTGCTGTCATGTGAAAGCTTATGTCTGGCTAACAAAAGTAAGTTGACCAAACAGATCTAGGTTGTACATTCTCCAACACATTTCGATTTGTTTGTGAAACATTAGATAAAAATATAATTTGTTTTTTATATTCATAACGACATAACATTGATGAAAAGACTATGACTATACTGACTGTTATCAATGTAAAGAAGACTTTTTACTGATGACATTGCTGTTTGTACCATTTAATAGCCGTTATTGTTCACAAAACATTTGCATTTCTTTGTCTTACTTTTTACAATGATTTCCCAGAAAATACCTTGGACTGTGATGGTGTGTGTAGGCTGTGACATTCCACATCACATAGCTTTATGATTTAAGGAAAGTAGGGAAAATCAAAACCATGATTAATTTCATAAAATACATGTTTTCAACAGCAGTAATAATGGATTATAATGTGGAAAGTCTCAAATTAGTTACTCTATCTAGATGTTATCTTAATATAGAAGAGAGGTTTCCTGCATATTGAGAAAACTATGCCTCTCTTTTTCCATAAAAAAAACTGTGACAATACAGAATGGGTATATTAACACTGAGTTATGGGTGGGATTAAGAAATATTTTGCAAAATAAACAATATATCACATTTTGGACAATCCCATCCCAATGGTGCAAGGGCGGGGCATCTGCCTGCAACATTGCTGACCGAGCATTGACTAGCAACCAGAGAAGCTGTAGGGCTATTTGGTAAGATAGCATTGAGCATCCAACTTCCAGCTCCCTCACCTAGGGAGAGAGGTGGGGTTTTGCGGCATAATTTATTTATATTTTACATTTGTTTACCGGGAAAGTCCGACTGGGCATGCATCCCATTTTTAGCAGAGGCCCGGGGAGAAAAGCTCCACAAAGATTACTACAGCAAATACAGTAAATACAATACACATGTTAATAAAGTGCCGTACAGAGTCAAAAGTTAATAAAGTACAGTTTCAAGGCCAGGAAACAAACAAAAACGTAAATATACTATAAGGAGCACAGTGTATTACAATAAACAATACAGTTGAAAGGACATTTTGTTCAGTCATTTGGTTACATTTATCAGTGGCTAGTACAGCAAACACTCATTGATTGATTAAGAGTATAGAAAGGAGTTGTTGCAAGCTTCCATAGAAGGTTATGGTAGGATATGATCTAATTAAATGAAGCTACCCAGGGTCAGAACAATTACATAACCAAGAACTATGTAAATGGGACTGGAGGATTTTTTTGAAATTATTTTTGTTTTCAGTGATCCTAATATCTACTGAATGGTATTCCAGGTTTTTGCAACAGAAATGGAAAACTAGTTTTTAATGCTGCTGTCTAGTAAAGACTGACAAGCAGCATTAGTTTCTGTAAAGTATGCATACTCACTTAAAACATCATGGATGGAAGTACCCATGGGCATATGTCTACATCATTGCACATCCCTCCTCTTGGGGAGGTATAGGGCATATACAAATCCCTACACGTATGAGAGGATGATGCAGGTTGGTCACCTCTCCTTCCCCAACTGAAGATGGTTGAATGCTCTGCCAGCTCTGCTCCCAGGTTGGTGGCTCAGTGTGGTAGATATGGTGGGGTTGGGAAGAAGAAGGAATGAACACTTGCAGATGGTCATACTGGCCAAGGTGGGCAAAAAAATTATAAAAAAATATATCTCATTTTTACATGTATAGTCTACAAGGTTCTGGTGATTCAAAAATGATCACAGAAGGAGTTGCTCGGTTTTCTTTAATGCCAATGCAAATGTTATTCTGTGGGTATGTAGTTTTCCTTAATTATTATATAAGTAGCCATTCTGGGAGTATGCTTCATGCAAATGAGGTTCACAACATGCTAACTGAGAAGTTGGAAAGATTCAAAAACAGCTGCCACATTATTGCACAACTGTATCTGAGCAGGTATATTATGGCAATTTCTGATGTGCAACATTTTATTCACTGGAAAAAATTTCAACACTGGCATGAAGATATCATTGTAGTGGTTTCAGAGCTCTGCCCTGGTTGTACCAATTGTTTTCTGGGCACACAGTTACACAGTCCAACAAAATGAAGGAACTTGAGGTCGTGGTCCAAATATGATATGTGACACTGCATGGTAGACCAATAAACAAAAACGGGTCATTATCATTTCATCAAAAAATCAGTTCATCAAATGGCATTATCAAGGCAATCACATCAAACATGCCATTTGTCAAAATGTTCATATTGAGATCGTGGTACAGTGAGGATCGGGAAATTTGCCTTTTTCCCACTATAGTGCAATCTCGGAGTTGGTATATGTATATATATATATATATATATATATATATATATATATATAATTAGTAGGGTGTGTGGAATTAGATGAAATGCTGTTCTTTGACATGACGGTTTGATGAAGTGATATAGACCCATAAAAACATAAGCAGTTGGGATACAAAGAGACATGCAAGCTATGTATATCTCTACATTCCATTAATTTAAATCCTACAGTTTAGAAATCCTGATCCAGTTTTTGACTTATCAATAAATCTTGGCCATTATTTTAATAGTAGTTTATCTGGTTTGATAGGTTCACTGAGTTAACAGACAAATGCACAGACAGGCAAAGAACCAGGTAAACAGGAAGTCAGGATTTTTTTTTTTGTGTATGTGTAAGTGGCCATAGCATTAGCATTATTAGGAGTAAACAGCAAAATGCTTTTGATATCCATCTTGCTTTGTAGTTGGAACCAGGTTTCTGTCTCACTAAATCACATTGCCCTCTCTCATATAGCATGTTCTTTCTCTGCATCTACCCTAACAGCATCCCCCACCACCACCAATGCCATAAAGTATGATTGCTTCTAGCACAACATGACAGGCAGCCAGCTTGAAATATATGTCCAATGCTAAACAAATCCTAGACAATGAATTAGAAACAGCAGGAGATTTCTGCACCTCCTTTCTGTTCTGATTTTCAAACCACCATTGCATTCAAAAGAAAATATATTTTTTGCAATTCTTTTGCTTGACTATTTAAGATAAGATAGCCTACATGCCGGTCTATTGTCCATTTGTCTCATTAGCTTGCCATTTATCATCATTAACATTTTCTAAACCACTTGTCCTGAGGAGGATCATATGGGTAGCAGGGTAGATACACTTTCCCATCCTCAGCAATAGTTTCCATCCCAACCTGCGGTGGGTCAGCCTGGGGGGAATACATGGCTAATCAGAATTAACTAATCTCCTGGACTGCGACATAATCATATGACTTTGCCTGTGAGATATGTCTCTGTGCTGAGGCCCCTGAAAGATGAAAAACCCCAGTGGTAGAGCTGTCTCTGAATCAAAAAGGCTTAATAAGCTAAGGCTTCTGCATCTTGCTAAGTTTTTCTTATTCCCAGCCACCATTTCCACATGTAAGGAAATTTTCATCCATAAAGAATCTATACTCACCAATCAACTGAAAAAGCATTTTAGAAAATACAATTACCACATTAAAATACAATAAAATTCACATCCTATTATCCCTTTCCACCAGTGAATACAATAAACTGCAGAGTCCACACCCACCATTACTATAAAATAAGCACTACATAAAGAAAGCAACAGTTAAAAAAGTACCACACTTTGATTTATCTCAAAGCACTCCAGCAGCCATCATCTTGCTTGAAGACCTTTAATTTTTACACTTATTTTGCTGCAAGCACCTGCTTAGGCTTCCAAGAAACAAAACATGGCCATGGAGACTAAGCTGGCCCCTGTCATATAGACACTGCTGTTTCTAAGCGCTATCAAAGTTAACATTAATCTCTGACTTCTAAGGTAGAGAATTATTTTTTTCTGCTCAAAATACCCAACTTGATCACTCACTCTATGCATACAAACTATTCAACTACCTGAGATTGGAAGCGGTAAGACAGCACTCAATGAATATGCATATGTCTTGAAAGACACAGAACAGTTTTTAGTGGACCTTTATGGGGCAGTGAAGCAAATGGGAACAGCAGATACGGGGATGCTGGCCACACTAGATGTAGTGTCGTCATTTACAAGTATACCCAATGACCAGGGGATAAGCATGGTGAAATCAGTGTTGACAAGGCCAGGAAAGTTCTCTAATACTAAGATAGACTTACTCTGTATGTTACTAGAATTGGTACTAAAGCACAACATATTTATGTTCACTGGCATATGCTATAAGCAGTTGTCAGGGGTTGCCATGGGCGCAAGTTGTGCCAACACATATGCAAACCTGGTTATGATTAACTGGGAATATGAACATCTATTAGGTAATACCCAAATTGCCTTTTATAGGCATTTAATTGATTATCTTTTTATTTTTTTGGAAAGGTGATGGTGAACAACTTAAGTCCCTGTATGCATACCTAAATACTACTAGTGACTTTTTAAAGTTTACGATGAACTGTTCTGAGATGAGTTTAGACTTCCTGGGCATTACCATATACAGAGAAAATTAGCAATGGTCTATGAAACTACATAAGAAACAATGTTACAGACCATCTTTTCTACAAAGAAACAGTATGCATAACCCTAAGATTTTTCCTAACATAATCAGAGGTCAGGCAATGATAACATCTCGCATATGTTGTCAAGAGGAAGTGTATAGAAATTAGTTAACTAAGCTAAGAACATGTTTCATTAATAGGGGGTATAGTGAGCATGAAATTGATAAGGTGTACCATAATGTACACAAAGAAAGGAAAGGTAAAGCTAAGCCCTACTACTCTGATAGAGCAGGTAGTGACAGGGTAGGTATTAGTAGTGTATTACCATACATTCCGATGGTTTTACCATATACAAGGGATGTGAAAAGGTTTGAAACCATCATACGACAAAATTGGCATATGTTGTTAGTAGATGAGGATACTACCAACATAGTGGGTGGACAACCACATTTTGCATTTAGAAATAAGAAAAATCTAAAACAGCAGCTTTGCTATCCAGGGACACCTGCTCTGATGGATAGCACAGTGAATGTTACCAATAGATGTGGAAAATGTACACAGTGCATTTATATAGATGAATCAAGTTTTTTTAAGCACGCTGAAACAGGGCATCTATGGGAGCTAAGGAATTCTGCTGATTGCGATGCTAAGAATGTAGTATATGTAGCTCACTGCACAATATGTTTCCATTTCTATGTTGGCAAAACTAACCATCACCTTAGGGAATGGATAAGGGATCACCTTTACTGCACTAGAAAAGGGTAACGGTATAGTGCTTTGGCTAAACATACATTGGATAAGGGGGATGTCCATATATTTTTGTCTTAGGTTTTACACATTCAGAATGTCAGCAATAGGATGGGGGACATAGTCAATACTACTGAAAATATGGAAGTAAAATGGATTTTGCGTTTAGGAGCACATAGAGGTTTGGCTTTGAATGATAGTGTCCCATTGAAGCCAGTGCTAAACTCTAGAAGGTTAAAATAAAATAAAAAATAATAATACTATTTTAACAAGAGAAGACTACATAAACACATGCAGGGCTTTGGGTCAATACGACAGTATTTCTTGAGCTGCTTCTAGCATAGATATCATTAAAGACAAGCATTTGTTGAGATGTATGTATTAAAGCATATGTATTTACTAGGTGTACAACATGTGCATTTATTAGGCAGACTATATGTATTCATTAAGTTGTTGAGTATGTACTGCTTATACTTTTATATATATTTTTATGCTTATATCTATGCACATAAATAGTTACTAAATGGGGAACATGAGTATATGTATTTATTCATTGACTTTTTATGTATTTTATTTATATTTATCCACATGTTCTTGTCTTTACATTTTGTGCATGTGGTTTTTAAACAGAGTTTTTATGACTACAGCAATTAACTAAGGGCAAAACGTAACCATAGTAATTAATTGATTGCTGAGTGCTGAATTAACTTTGAGTGGTAGGATTGGTTGTTCTAGTAATGAATTAAAGCATTTAAGTGCTGTTTGAATGAACTGTCTGATGAAGCAATGGTTACCATTGTGAAAGCGCTCACCATTTTGTATTAAAAAAAGATTTTACTTTGTTGTGGTTCAGCCTCTTTATTCCAGCTACCTTCCTACTGGGCACCTGTGTTTCAACATTTTTAACTTCTGGGCTGGTTTGGATTTATTTGTTTGCTGCTTGTGTATCCTAGCTAACATAATTAAACCTATTGTCCCTACCATCATCTCTACAGAACAATCAGGGTTCACCCAGAATAGACAAACCTTTGATCACACTCTCCTCCTTGATGCCCTGTTAACCTTTCCTACCACTACCCACAACCCTATATATACACTCTGGCTATCGATGCCTCTAAAGCCTTTGATGGATTGAATGTAGAGTTCCTCCTATCTACTCTTCCTAGGTTCAGTTTTCCTCCAGCTTTCATACAATCTATCAAAACTCTATACTCTAACTCTCACACTATCTTAGAAATTAATAACAACCTTTCTTCTTAAATTGATATTAAAAATGGAGCTAGACAAGGGTGTCCAATGTCTCCCTACCTATTCAATTTATATATTAAACCTCTTTTCCTGCTAATCACTCAAAAAACCTTCCACGGTATTCCCACCCTCTTCAATACTAAAATTCCATTCTCAGCTTTTGCTGATGACCTTAACCTTTATTACTCCCTCCCTAACTCCGGGGTCTATATCATAATATCGAAGTATTAAAAGTTCAAATCACTAAAGTTCGAACTTTAATGATCAAACTTTTAATACTTCGAATGTCAAAAAAAAAAAAACATTTTAAGCCCAAAACAAAAAAAAAAGTTCTATGCAGTGCATCCCCCCACACCCCCCGCTACTTAAATATACCAACTCCAAGATTGCACTACAATGCATAAATGGAAATCTTCCCTTCCCTCACTCTATGGCAATCTCCATTATATGATTTGAGGTTTTAAAACTTTGATCATTAAAGGTCGACCTTTAATGATTCGAAGTTTTAAACCTTCGAACATATGATAGGAACCCTAACTCCGTCCTTCCAAAAATACTAGACTCAACTGATCAGTACTCGAGATTCTCCAACTACAAACTAAACTTAGAGAAATCAACCATTTTCCCCTGAACCCTTTCTGCCAACTACTTATTTGCCCCCCCCCCGAAATTAAAATTAATCACTCTTTACAGTACCTTGGTATTTCCTTTCACCAAGACCCCAACCAAATCTACTTGAACAATATCTCCAAACTATGATCTAACATCCAAGACTTGAACAGATGGTCAAAGTTACACCTTCCATTTCTCACCAAAACTGCTATAATCAAAATGAACATTTTACCCTGTCTACTCTATGTGTTCAATGCTTCTAATATAATTATTCATAACAAATTTTTTAAATCTCTCCATTCATCTTTCTCCAAATTCATATGGTCCCACAAATCAATCAGAATTAGCTATAGTAGACTAACTCTCCCTAAAGACAAGGGTGGCTTAACCTTATCTGACTTCAAACTCTATTATGATATTATCAATGGTAACAAGATAGCAACAATAGCCGACTATGCTCTCAACTCACCCACCTGGTCCCCTACATGGGTAAAATTATACTATAACTATATTAAAACATTCAGTTTCAATATCAAAGCTCTCCCCTTTATTAATGCAGAAAACCTAAAAAATCTCAAACTACACTCAACCATTAAACATAAAATAACTATTCTTCAAAAGATTTTCAAATCATTAAAACTGTCCATTGCTTTCAATACCTTGCAACCATTCCATCTCAACCCCAACCTCAAACTGAACAACAAAATGATTAACCTTGATAAAGACCCCATTATCAGAGTTAACTATTGCAGATCACTTTCTTTTCAAAAATAATTCACTAACTGATATAAGACTACACATGTCTCTACCCAAATGTTATACAATCATCTTGAGACAAATCCTTGACCTTTGTCATAACACCATGGAAGATACCTCTTTGACTTTAAATGATATTAAAGCCTATTAAAGCCTACAAATTCATATGGAACCTCCTTATACTTAAAAAGAAAATGATGTCTAATTCATACAAACTTATTCTTTCTATCCAAACCCAAAATAAACTAACTTTTTCAAACTACTGGAAAGACCAAGACCCCTCCATTTCCTTTAGCCAAATTTCCCAACCTGTTCAACTTTTCTCGAAACTTATTCCCCTTAAAAAAATTAACTATACCCAACTTATGATCTTAAACAATGCGTACCTCGCCCCTTCTATACTCTCTAAAATCTATCCCTCCTCCTCTCCCCTCTGTGCCCACTGTACCAATCACAACATTGATTTGTTCCACACTTTTTGGAGCTGTAAATGCTATTACAGACTCTGATGCTCCCTTAGAGTGCAATTGAAAAAAAAATGGGATATGAGAAAACAACTCTGTCTTGGAATTTCGCAATATTACACATCCCTCCTACAAGATTATCCAAACTTCAGACCCGTATCTTAATAATCTTCTTTTCCCTTATCAAATTATATATCACCGTTAAATGGAAGGTTAGATCCCTACTCACTTGGGATGGATTTAAACAACTTGCTATCAAGCACTTATTTGCCCACAAATATCTAAAATACACCCAAAGATTTAGTTCACACTTTGATGAATATTGGGACACTTTATGTGATCTCATTCTAGCTTAATTTCTGTTAATTTATCCTCTATGTTGGACATAAGGTGTATATGTAAATAGTTATTCATTATATGTAATTTATGTATTTCCATGTTGTTCTGACTATGCATTGTTTGTTACTATTTTGTATTGTATTACAAAAATTGTTAATAAAAAACATTAAAAAAATGGCCATAAACTGCATGTAGTACATGCCACCAAAATAAATTAATAAAATACTACACCCAGAAATAACTTTCACCCAATCTATTTCCTAAATTCAAAAAACCCTAATGCATAACTACACATAAAAAGGTTATTCAGTTACTCCCAACCCTGCAAGGAAACTAAGCCCCCCAAAAAGAAAACATGACCTTCCCCTGAAAAGTGCACTCCAATAAATTGGGGAAAAAAGATGGAGAGACAGAAAAACAAACAATGAAAATAGTCAGCCCCAGAAACTTCTTCCAAAAACCTTGGATTACCTAAATTATAATGAGCATGTATCCTTATGTTAAAACCTATTCAGAAACATATTTTTTACTACTATTACAGTTAGCATGAATTCAATAGAAACTTACATAACTCCTGGCTCCCAAAATGAATGGGAAAACATAAGCTTACATAAAAATAGTTCATTACAATATGTCGGATCTGCTGTTAGATTCTTCCAGCATCTTAACATCTTGCACTGTTAGGGTTAGGGAATGCATTTCATGACTTGTGAAGCCAAAGCAGCCCCAAATGCAGGGAAGGTTAGGGAGAACAGATTATGGTGTCTTTGTCACATGCGGAGGAAAGTCGACGATGATCTGGTAAAGAAAAGTTGGGAGAAAAAGGAAGAAGGTAAGATAATACAAAGATGTTCAGCCAAAAGATAACAGATTGTGTGAGAGAAGATCTACAACTGGTACAAATATTAAAGAAGGTAGAAATCAAGATATGGCAACAGTTAACATGACACCCAGACCGCAAGTAGAAATGGCAAAAAAATGGTGGTTGATGATTATGGTGACTATGATAAAGAATTCATGCTTATATACATTAGCTGGTGTGTGTCAAAAATGCCTGTCAACATATTCCAGTACATGCTTATCAGTACTGTAGCAACAATAATGTGGCACATGCATCCCCTCCCAAGACCCACCCCAGCATGCACAGTGGAGCAGTTAGGAACAGTGTAGTGAGTAATGTGGGAAGCTGAAAGGATGCTGATATTTATGCTGCTGCTATAATATCATATTATGTTGTTGCCTTTCTTGTCCTGAGTGAAACAAAAAATGCACAAAAAATGAGAACAACACAATCATCACACTTGAATTCTTCATGCATGTAGCCCGATTATAACCATATTGTTTAATTTTGTCTTGTCAGAGACACATTTTAAAGCATTAAGGATATCCATACCAAATAAGTAACTGTGGGAACTCCTAAAATGGTATAGAGAGCCAAAAAAGTCAATAAAAATAAATTTGTGTCAAGACTTTTAACAATTTCTGAAGAACATAGCTGTACTTTAAATATTTGCTTTATTTGTTAGTTGCCACTGTTTAGTCATGAAAACAGAAAACTACAAGAGTCAGAGGAACTTGTCTAAGTCAAACAGAAGCACTGATTATCAACAGCTAAGGTTACGTGAAGGTAGGATAAGGTGCAAAGTTCGCTGAAAGTCTAGCACACACTTCAAATACATACCAAGTGCACACCTCAAGATGGTCACTAAATTTATTATATCTTGTGAAGATTAATTTCACTACATGTGTTTAAGTTTTACTGTTAAAGCTGATAATGCATTTCATTATAGCATTCTGGTTTTACAAAGCTGCAAGAAAGTTGTACAGCAATTCCTTCTACATGCATCCTGTTATAATAAATGTAATACAAAAGAAAACTGAAAAAGAAAAGTATTGTGCATGTTCCTACATGTTACCTACAGATTCATAGTAAAAGTACATTAAGGAAGACATTAAGAACCTTAACCCAAGATACTCAGATTTACAAAGTATTTCTTAAAGACACAATGTCCTCCATCGAAATAATGTAAAGCAGTTAATTTATATTAGTAGGATGGAAAGGTGACAGACAAGTCTCACTAATATGTGCGTATGTGTGTGTGCGTGCATGCATGTGTGTATGTGTGCATGTGTGTGCATGTAAATGTATATTACTGGCATAGTGCATGAGCAACAACAGCTGCAAACTAAAAGTACTGCAGTTTCACTTATGGTTAAATTACAAGCATTTTTGTGTATATCAGTGTGTGTGTGTGTGTGTGTGTGTGTGTGTGTGTGTGTGTGTGTGTGTGTGTGTGTGTGTGTGTGTGTGTGTGTGTGTTCACCTGTTGGGATGGGCAGGGTCATATATACCAGCATGTAATTTTAAGAGCTAGTGCTTAACCATTTCATCTACAGTCCTGCTTAATGTTTCATAGCCCTTCTAAGGAATAAACAGATTTTTTCCAAAGTCAAATTTCACAAATGTCAGTTGTTTGCTTTTTTAAATATAAGATATTTTCTTGTTTGCCTGATCTGGATCCATAACTCTTGTTAACTTA
>NC_056731.1:904317412-904339912 GCF_019279795.1 Protopterus annectens
AGTGAGAAGCTCTGGAAAATGTATAAGTGCAGATCTAGAAAAGGATAAAAAAAAAACAGGTTCATTGAGATCCTGCAATAAATTCATCTTAGCTGGTCCAGAAATTTGCTATATATTTGAACTTTTTGTTGAAACAATGGAGAAAACTGTTAATGGATTTAATCATTGTGCTGACAAGAAGTAGTATTTATTTATTTATTTATTTATTCATTTAGAATTTGGCTGCAATCATGAACAGAGCAACCTGCAAGCTAAATAAGAGTTGTATTTTCAGTTAGTTATGGTTCTGCTGTCTTCAAAAGGTTAAAAACTTCTGAGCTTATTCAGCTGACTGACCTGCAGCACTAAAGATCAAATATTCAGTTCATCGTACAGTGCCAATATTGTGTTATGGGAGATCACAGTACAGTGGGGATGGGATATTTACCCCTTCCCAATTGGTTTGTGATCTCTGAATTGGCATATATAAATAGCAGGGCTGTGGGAGGTGCAGCCCCTCACTTGGTGGGTGCATGAGGGCTTGCCTCCTGCAAAAAAAAAATTCTTCCAAGTGTTTTGTTTTTTAAATTGTACTTTTTGATGTAGAGTGTATTTGGTTGTTTTTTTGTAATCACTTTCATTTAAACAGTTCTCCTTTGAAGGTATTTAGGCTGCAAGCAACATATCAGAGTCTTTTTGCATTATTTTGTGATGTCAGTTGTTCGACATATAATTTTTGATTTAAGTGAATAAAAATCCCAGGTGAATCTACACACAACACTTGTTAACATTTATGAGGCACTTCAGCCTTACCAAGAAAAACATGTTTATCATTCGGAATGTGTCATGACAGCTCAGTAAAGTATAAAACGAATGCTGAAAGTCTTACAGGTGCCTTATACAACACTGCTCTAAATACAATTTTTGATTTAATAAAATAAAAAGCTTAGGACAAACCCGCACAAGATATTTGCAATATATATGAGGGATTTCAGGGACACCAAGAAAATAAACCTAATTAATCCTGCATACTTGTGCAGGGATGCATTGCTCAGCTCTTGTGATAACAGGTCAGTAAGGTATAGAAAGAATGCTGGAAGTCTTAAGGGTAAACCTGAGGCTTACATGTACATATAAACATTGCTTCAGGGCATGCTGCCTGACTGAGGTGTGCCCTTTGATACTGCCAATTTGCATAAATATAACACTCAAAATCAGTCTTGCCTTTCTGCCTTATTACAAAGAATCTGGCATGAGAAGTACAGGAATAAGACACCTTTTGAACTGTTTCCATTATCAAAAAGCTGTGAACAAAATGAAGTTTTCAGTATGTAGAGTAATTATTCAGATGAACACAAATAACTTGAAGCCAGACAAAGTCATTTGTTGAGTAAACATGTATTTGTTCTGTGCCTTAACAACAAACACTTCTGTTGCGTTGCATTTACTAAAGTATGTAAGTATAGCCACACGTCAGTTCCATTTGGCCACATAATTCTAGTCTGTATTAACACACAACTCCACTAATAAATAATGAACTCTGTAGAATGACTGAAATTACTAGTGCCTATAAAGTAGCATTATGGTGCTGCTGAAATGAAATTACAGTGCTGCCTCTGAAACTGTAAATATCACATCAGAATGACTAAATGACCCTGCTAAACCTAAAAAAATAATAAAAAAGTAATAAAGGGTGTTTTGCTCAGAAGCTTCGCTCTGTGAAATTCAGCAGCCAGTAGGGTAACAACATATTCAGCCACTGGTAGCTCTTTGACAGCAATAGGTTGTTCACCACTTCTTAACAGAATACATGGTATCATGTTAGCAACACTATTAACAAGGGATTTCTCACTGGCTGTCTTTAAGTAATGGGCTTCCCTGATTAGAACCATGCCTACAAGAAGTGCATCCAGCACATACATCCTCTACAACCAGGAGGAGTCCTCTAAGAAAAACATGAATGTGTGCTGTAGATCAAGGCAATATTTATTTATTAATTTACTTGCTTATCCTTTGTTGATCTGGGTAGTGCCACTAGGTCAACAGCCTCTTTTCAGAGGAAACTCAAGGTGGCATTCATGCTGACTAGGGGACATTTGGCTAGGGTACCAGGGAACGTCCCCTACTTGTTGTTGTTGCAAATGGGGCCCATTTTGCAGGAGCACTTCCTGTTTCCATTCCAGGCACAGAGGTGGCCTGCAGAGACAAAGAAGCAGATGGAGAGATAATGTGATAATGCAGTGGTGAGAGCAATAGAGGAGAAAGCAAATTTTGAGACTGGAGAATGTATGCAGGATTCTGAGGAAATGTTTCAAAGAAATCTGTTTGATGGAAATGAGCTGACAAATGATGGATGTATAATTACAACCCTCCAGTTGGGAGGGTTGCAGGATGATTTACTTAAAGAAATGGTGATGCAGAGTGAACCAGAAAATGAAGGAAATGTTTCCTGGGGGAACATTATGGAAAAATATGAAACAAGGATGCAGAGACACTCCTGAAGAATAATGGTGACATGGGAAAGAAAAACATATGCAGAGAAAGTAAAAGATGTCAAAAGGAAAATAGCATAAAAGAAGACAGAAGAAAATGGAAAACAGAAGTACATGGTAAGGATTCAAAGTAAAGAAGTCAAAGACATGGATAAGTATGAAGTGTGAGACAATTAAATAGTTCATTTGGGTATAACAGCACATGAGGTAACAGCATTTATTCCTACTAACAAAGAGACATTTTGTAACATTATATTTGACACTCTTTTTTCAATGGAAATGTTTCATGGAGCATATAAAAAGGAAAGACTCTAACCCATGGAATATTTGTATAATAAAATCATTTGACAGGGAAACAAAAAGAAAATTCATGTATAATTACAACTAGAGGTAGAAAGAGTGACTTTGAAAGGACATTTGAAAACTTTAAGTAAAGAAGTACTGGACATTGCATGATAAAAGGGGTTTATGGTGGATAGGATTGTAATATTGGCTTAAAAACAGAGAAAAATTGTTGTAATATTGGCTTAAAAACAGAGAAAAAATTGTACATATACCAAGCATGATAAATGTGGAGGGGAGCAGGTGTATTGCAAAATACTGGGGACAACCCAAAACCTGTTTGGTTTTTTTTGTGTGGAAAAGAAGGATATTTGATAAGTAACTATGATAAAAGAAAATGTTATATTTGTAGGTAAATGGGACACAATACAAAAATGTGAATTGAAATGTTATAAATATAACAAAATTGGACATTTATGGATGGATTGCAAACATGAAAATAGTAAGGAAAAAGAAAAATAAAGAGAAGAAAACAAAGTGAAGAAATTTTAGACTCGGTAGAAATCAAAGAAATATTAGATGAGAAAAAAAAACAAAAGGCCATAGAAGAAGTTTCTGATATAAGTGATGAAGAAAAAATAAATTGGGAGGTAGTAAAAGAAAAACAGAATTATATTGGTAAAAGGGTAAAAGACAGAAAAAGAGAACTTAAAAGGATAAGAACAAAAGAAAAAAAGGAACTGGATGAATTGGGGTTGGTTTAATGGTTAAGGTGTTTGACTCACAGACACAAGGTACAGTGTTTGAGTTTCAGCTTTGGAGGGGAAATTGGCTAGGCTTAAAATGACCTATTAAGAAAGACAGCCTAGTAATTAGCCATGAATTTATGAAACCATGAATCTATGGAAACATTTAGAGTGCTTTCTGTAAATGTGAATAGTATTAAGAATATAATAGGAAGAATAGGGATTTTAGAATGATGTAATACATGTGATTATATTAGAAGACACAAGATTTTTAATAAATGAAAAAAAAAAAAGATTACAAACAGAGAAACTATGGGGAGGAAAGGTAATCTGGAATTTGGGAAATTAAAGATTCTGTAGAAATATAGTAAAAATATTAGATGCAACTTTAGCAAAAATGGGAGGATTAACCACTGTAGACTTGAAATTGTAAGAACAACTATAGAATTATAACATTATATGCTTATAATAACTGCAAAGAAAGGGAAGGCTTATTCCATCAGCTGTTAGACCATATAGTGCTAAATATGAATATTATAATAACAAGAGACTTTAATTGTGATTTAAGAGGCAAGCATAAAAAGAAAGGAAATGATATAAAATGTTAGAAGTTATAAGATATGGTAAGTTAAAATGTTGGTACAAAAATTCATGGACTTACAAAAGGAGTATGTATAGAACTGACATAGATTATTTTATAGTATCAGAAGGTTTAGTTATAGGATAAGGGGAGGTAGATGAAACAGATTTTCTGATTATCTTGCAATGTAGCTACAGATAAAGGAAAATAAGGAATTTATAAAATAGGCAAATGAATAAAAAAGATAAATGAGAAAACATGGAATGAAGAAGGAAAGAGTTTAATAATACAATTATGGAAGGATCATATTACTATGAGAACATTTTATACAAATTATTTTGAATGGTGGATGACAAAATGATTTTTATAGTGGCAATATGATGTGAGAAAAGTAGAAAAAGAAAAATATAAAAGAACATATTATAATGCATTGGAAGATTTAGAACATAATGACAGAAAGTACTTTGACAAAGAAGAAGAATTATATGAAAGAAATAAAAAATATATAATAACTGTTATATAAGCAAAGATATTTTTACAAGGAAAAAGAGAAGCAGTATCAAGTTACTTAAGCACATTAGTAAAGAAAGATGGTAGAGTAATGAGAGAAATAAATGTAAAAGGAGAAAGAGAAAATGCTCAGGAAAAGATTATAAATAGTATAGTGCAACATGTACAAGAAATGTTTGAATAAAACAATTCTCATAATTTGTGAGCTTATTTCCAAGGATTCCTGATACTGTATGAGTTCTGCCTTTTGTTGAAAAGCATTTATACTGCACTTGAGCTCAAAACCAGTCAGCTTTACATTAAGAGGGTTTTATTCTGCCCTCTGGTGGGAACAAAGGGCTAATTCAACCTATCCGAGTGGGGAACAGCTGATAGAAGACATATTGTGTTTTTATCTGATTGACCTGAGGGTTTAACTGTGTAAAAGTCTTTCATCCTGCTGGTATAAAAGTCTCATGTTTGCACATTGCGCAAACATGGTTACCCATCCCTTGTATATAAACAAACCTCTCCAGTTTAAAATCCTCTGTAGGAAATGCTGTCCCTAGCCCCCCACTGGTCTGAAGAAGTTTGGTGATAGCTACCAAATGAAAGCGCTTACCTTGGATTTATTGTCTGTATTAAAGTTTTACCTCTTTTGGATTCCAATCTACGTGGTAGTTTTTTTTCAGTTTTTGGTCGTTTTATGCTATAGTTTTCATAGCCTCCCACTACTCATAGTTGCTCGAAAAGCTGCCAGTTTACACAGAGGGCAGCACCACTTCAGGTCAAGTAATAGCATCACTGTCACTTAGACCTTTAAGTGATTCTTCCCTATTCCTTCCTATCTACTAAGGATCTGGTATAATGGATAGGTGCTTCCCTGTCATCTGTGTTTTTGGCTTAGTGGGTATGGACATCCTGAGGCAGTGTCATAACTACCTCATGTTCACTGACAACCATTTAATTTTACAATAGACAAACACGTTACGTGAGAGATGGAGATACACAATGTCAATGGAGGCAAAGTTCTCACATACACACATGAAAAATGCAAACCAGGTTGTTATCATTACACCCAAAACATTCACTACCAACACTAAGGAATAAGCAAATAGACCTACATATGCAGAGGTATTCACGTGCAATCTACCCAAACCTCCAAGATCTCTTAAAAGCACCTCTCAATGGCCCTGTGGACACTCAAAAAAAGACAACACTTCGCACAACACATAAAAATCATAGTAGCCCCACTTTCAAGTCCATAAGGCAACACACCACACAGCCAAACATTCTAGTTATTAAGGATTCCATTGTAAGACATATTCATGTCCCCTTACCAGGCTGAACAAGGAGAAGATCACAGCGAGCTGTCTGTCTGGAGCCAGGATCCACCAGAGCGTGCATGGATGTAGGTCCTAAACCATAAGTACCAGTATGACACATGTGGGAGGAGGCAGCACCTGTCCAAGTCAAACCTATGATTAATGGCAAAAATAAACCACCCTGGTGGATTCCTAGCATAAATAGGCTATTCAACAAAAGGAAAAGAATCCTCTCCAAAGCCAAGTAGGAACAGACAAAACAGTGCAGTAAGACAATCACCAGTCTAATCAAATTAGAAAGGTGGTCAAATTTAGAAAGGTGATCAAATCTACCAAAGCAAACTATGAGGCAAAGATAGCCTCCCAGGTAAAAGATAGCCATAAGTTTTTTTGTGAGTAATTTCAGAGGGAACACTCAGCAATGTGCCAAGTTAATCATGAATGGCAACATTTTCACACAGCCTGAAACTGTAGGAATCCTGCTGGCTGACAAGTTCAGTTCAAACTTTTTCCACCCATCACCTCCTATCACACCCAAAGAAATACCCGTAACCATTGTCCTGCTGGTCATTACAAGGGAACAGGTCCTTACTGCTCTCATTAAGGCAAAAAAAACATCCATTAGTCTCAACAACATTCCAGAATGCATCTTAAATAGTTTAAAACAGAATCTATCAATGCCACTAGAAACCCCCTTTAACCACAGCCTCCAGACAGGCTTTGTCCCAAAGGAATAGAGAACTGCAACAGTCATCCCTCTGCACAAGGGGGGGCATCAGCTTACCCAGGAAACTACAGACCCATAAACTTGACCATTCTTATCTGCAAGGCAATGGAAAGAGAATTATCATGGACCTGATCAATAACAACAGAGGAACACTCCAAACACTGGACCAGACCCAATTTTGGCTTTGTCATAAGGAGGTCTTGTATGTTCAAACTGGTGGACTTTAAGAAAATCTCCAGTGCCATAGATGAGGGTAAAACAGTACACACTGCTTATCTAGACCTGGCCAAAGCTTTCAATGCAATCCCCCACTCAGGGATTATAAACTTACTGAGTTAGGCATAAACCCCTACATGGTCAGATGTATAGCAAACTGGCTCACTGAAAGGACACAATAGGTTCATAGGTAGGTACTGGGCTATCTGCCCGAAGGCATATATTAGCCCAGCCACGTTGTGCAGTATTCACCGCCCCTTTGGTTAGTTCCCTAGGCCCTTGATCTAGCAGCTAGTACCCTTGGCCCCTATCTAGTAGAGCTGTTGGTATGATCCCTGGTGTGAACTTTCTGTTACCCATCCACTCGTCAAGGTTCCTCTTGAAAAGTGATAGTGAGGGGCTCTGTTTTATGTAGATCGGGACCTTGTTCCATAGCAAGGGAAGTCTTTGCAAAGGGAATCTATCCCTCCAGCATGTTCTATTCATTGTTGTGCTGAGGTTTATATCCCTAGAGCGTGTAGCTCAAGTAGATTTGGTTTTGCTAAGATGGAGCATGTTCAACAGTTCTGGGTTGAGCATGGCTCTGTATATTAGACAGAGATCACCTCTGAGAAGGCGGTATGCAACAGAGAAAAGCCTTAGTTTTTTTCAATCATGCTGCATAGGGCAACTGTTTGAGGCCAGTAATCCTCTTAGTGAGGTACCTCTGTGGTCTTTCCAGCTGCTGGAGATGCCTGACCAGGTACATTCCAATTGGTGCATTGTACTCAATAATGGGTCTGATGAGGGAAGAGTAGAGGGGCACCACTACATCCTTAGATCTTGATGCGAACCCTTTCGTGATCAGATGGGTCACATAGAAGGATTTTCTAACCACCTTGGCAACATGGTTATCAAAGGAAAGCTGACTATCTACTTGGGTCCCTAGATCCCTTATTACTTCTTCAGATTTCAGGGGGTTACCTCCTATGTGGTAGTTTGCGGGTACTCTGTTTTTTCCAAAGGGGATTACTACGCATTTTTTAGCATTTAGCTTGAGACCATGGCTTTGACACCATGCATCAGTCTCATTAAGGCCCTTCTGGAGGATATCCATGTCGGCCGGAGACTCTATTATAGCACCCAGTTTGCAGTCGTCAACAAACTTGGTCAGCCACAGCCCTTCAGTGATTGCCTGCACTTCAGAGAAGTATATGCCAAACAGGAGGGGCCCCAGGGCAGAGCCCTGAGGCACACCACTCATTACTGGTCTGGATTCGGACATAGATCCCGCTACTCTTATTTTGTGGGATCTGTCTGAGAGCCAGTTTGCGATCCATCTTGTGATGTAAGGGTTTATGCCCAGGTTGGTGAGTTTATCATTATTACCCGAATGGGGAATGGTGTCAAATGCTTTAGCAAGGTCAAGGTAAGCCATGTGTACCTCCTTTCCCTTATCTATAGCCTGAGTAACTGTCTCAAAGAAGTCCACCAGGTTCAGGAGGAATGATCTGCCCTTGACGAAGCCGAACTGTGTGGGGTCAAGTGTTTGGAGGTTCCCAGTCTCTCCATTTATGAGTTTCATAATGATTCACTCCATTGCCTTACAGATCAGACTGGTCAGGCTTATTGGTCAGTAGTTCCCAGGGTCAGTTGTGGGCCCTGTGGGGACACTCTTTCCCTATGAAAAATCAAGTAAGGTCTCTTGACACTCAAAGCCTGCAACTCAGATACTCTTCTCGCTGAGGTAAGGGCTACTAGAAGTACAGTTTTCCTAGACAAAAATTTTATATCACATGAGTTAGAAGGCTCAAAAGGTGAATTTAATGACTGAAGCACCAGTATCAAGTCCCACGGCTCTATAGGAGGCTTGATAGGAGGGTTAACATGTACTACTCCTTTCATGAAGGTTTTGCACAGTCAGTGTGACATAGAAAATTGTCAATTCCATTGTGAAAATTTGCAATAGCTGCTAAATGCACAGTAATTGTCGATGCTGAAGCACCTGCGTGTAATAGGGTTGTCAGGTACTGTAGAATCTTCTGAGTAGGTATGGAAAAGGGGTCTAAGCTATGTTCTTTGGCCCATCTAGTAAACCTAGCCCGCTTACTAGAATACATTTTTCTGGTGGAAGGTTTGTGAAAAGCCAGAAGAATCTCGTGAACAGGAGATTAAATATCAGGTAGCCTGGCAATCAACGGAAGTGGAGAAACCAAGCTGTGAGCTTGAGGCTGTGGAGATTGGGGTGAATCAGTCCCTGAGGATGAGACAGCAGACCTTGGGATTGATCCAGGATCCACGGGCTGTGAATCAGATGAGGCCATAGGAAATGGAACCAGACTTGACGGGGCCAATAAGGGGCAAGGAGGATCATTCTGTTTCTCAACCTTTGAGCTTTCTGGAGGAATTTTGGGATGAGAAGAAATGGGGAAAAGGCATACAGCAAACCCAGGGGCCAATCATGTGTCAGAGCATCCCTCGGTGACTCCCCCTGAGGGAGGATCAGGGCAAAGTAGCTTCTGCATTTGTTGTTTAGGGGAGAAGCAAATAGGTCACAGCAAGGCCTGCCCCAATGGCAGAAGATCTGATCCACTATGATAGGACTGAGGGACCACTTGTGAGGCATCAGAATGTTCCTGCTCAGATTGCCTGCAATAAGATTGGAACTCCCAGAAATGTGCATTACTATGAGAAAGCAGTTGGAAGCTGTCGCCCAGTGCCAAATTCTCATGGCCTCCTGACACAGGAGGTAAGACCTGGTTCCGCTTTGTTTATTGATGTACCAGATGACTGACATGTCAGATTGAATTGCAATGGTCTCAGAAGGAAGGGATGTGTGGAACGCTTGCAACACTAAGAGAACTGCCCTCAATTCCAGGACATTTATGTGAAAATTGGCCTCCATGGGGGACCAGGTGTTTTGGACTGTCTTTCCTAGAAATGCCCCCTCCCCACCTTAACAGGGAAGCATCCATTGTCACAGTGGCCCTGGGCTGGGGAAGGCAAAACGGTCGGCACCAAATATTTGATTCTGGCTTCATCCACCAAAGCATTTCTTTCTTGCAAAGGTTTGTAAGACATATCATGTGGTCGAGTGGGTGGGTTAAGATTGACCATTGTGATAAAAGGAGCCACTGTACTAGTCTCATGTGCAACCTGCCAGTGGAACTAAGGTAATGGTTGCTGCCATATATTCTAATAGCTGTAGTACAAGGTGTGCTGGTACAAATGTCTGTGGAAGGAGGACTTGAATCTGGCTTCTTATTTTTGAGAACCTGTGAGGAGGAAGGGAAGCTTGACAGGACATTGTGTTGAAGATCACTCCAATGAATTCCAGTGCTCTTGTTGGAGACATTTGTGACTTGTCCATGTTGATTGTAATGCCTAAGTGAAGAGCAAGGCCTTGAGTGTAAGAGAGACTGAGAATGAGAAGATTCCTGGTTGTGGCGGTAAGGAGCCAATCGTATAAATATGGAAACACCTGGAATCCTTGTAGTAGGAGATGAGCTACTATGACTGCCATACATTTGGTGAACATTCTGGGGGCTGTCGTGAGACCAACTGGCTCCCAGCCAGAAGTGGAGAAATCTCTGGGAGCATTTGTCCATCTTTATGTGGTAATACGCGTCCTGGAAGTCTATAGAGCACATCCAGTTGTCCTTCCCTAGAAAGGGGAGGATGGACTGTACCATGACCAGCTGGAATTTTTGAGCTTTTATGAATTTGTTTAGTAAGCTGAGATCCAAGATTGGTCTCCAGTCCCCTGTCTTTTTTGGCACTAAAAAGAACCTCAAGTAAAACCCGGTTCCTCTCTGGTCTGGTGGGACTGGCTGAATGACTCTTTTTCTTAGCAGCTTTTCGATTTCTAAGGCTGCAGCCTCCCTCTGACTGGGTGAGACATCTGGGATTCATTTTACAGGTCTAGGAATAAGATCAAATAGGATATGATAGCCTCTGGATATTATTCTCTGCACCCACACATCTGTTGTTATGAGTTGTCAGGCCTGTAGGTGCAGGGAAAATCGACCCTCGACTGCTTCCAGAGGAAAGCAATCGGGCCGCTGTTCAGGAGCAGAAGGGTCAGCCAGAGAAGGATTCTCTAGTGCCCTGGTTGAGTGAACCCCCTCTGCCCCAAAAGGGGCATCTTCTAGATGAGTTGCCCCCTCCGCCCCGGGGGGATTGCTCATCACAAGTGTCATGAAAAGATCCTTGGGGACTTCTTGAACCACAATTTCCCTCCCCTCTGGTTCCTGGAGTAGGATCTCTGGGGGGTGGAAAAACGTATGCCCACAGCAGACAAGGTCTTTCCATCCTTCTCACTACATGATAGTGTATCTCTTACTTTGGGACCAAAAAGGGAAGATTCGTCAACAGGCACATTGACAAAAGAAGATTTAAAGGGGTCCGCGAAATCACACAAACGTATCCAAGCATGCCATCTCATGACAATGCCTGATGCGGCTGCTCGAGCTGCCCCCTCGGTGGTGTGAGAGATCAAGTCCATCAAGGAGTCTGAGATGGATTCCAGGGTAGGTAGCTGAAAGGCAACAGTATCACTCACTTCCTTAGGCAGTACCCCCACCAAAGAGGCGGACGTCTGAGATTAGGTCTCTTTGGAGGCGAGTAAAGTATGCCAGATAATTCAGTGATTGAATGGCAAAGTTTGCTGAAGCATAGGTCTGCTTCCCTAGTCTGTCCATAGCCTGAGACTCCCTGTTTGGGGGATAAACAGTGGAACTATCTTCTTCCAGTTCCCGCTTGGTGGCCGCCGCCATGACCATGGAATCAACTACCAGCTGCTTGGATCAATTGGGCTGGTCTTCAGGGGTGGATAAAATTTTATCTGGCCTCCGGGGGACAGATTCTTTGTTATCCAGAGTCTTCCAGGCACACTGCACAATAAGTTTAACAAGCTCATCTGCAGGTGGGGTCACCCAGGAAGTAGATGGTCGAGCATGAAAGGCCTGCAAGAAGACCGATTCCTCCAAAGAAGGTTTGGAGGACTTCCAGTCTCCCTTCTTCTTGAGGATCTCGAGAATGTCTCCAAATGAGACTTCTTCCAGGTGAGACCATGGGAACCCTTCTCCCTCATCACAATTGGTGTCTTCGGTGATGGATTCCTCAGGGGAATCAAGATGCTTCCTCTTGCAGAGTTTCTTGGCTCCCCAGTGGGATCTTCTGAGGAGGACTCCAAAGAAAGGGTTCCCTTCAAGGGAAGGTCATGTGGCTCCCATGCTCAGGATCCCAGAGTAGGGAAATCTGCATGCTAGAGAGGGGTTCTGGTGCCAACTGCGGGCTTGTTGAGGCAAGGACCCGCTCCATCACCTGGAAAGCAGGCCCGCCCGAGGAGGGATGGGAGCCCAGAACCAAGAAGGACAACCTCGGAACCAAGGTCACACACCACCCTGAGGGGCCCCCCTCCAGGTGAGGAGCTCCGAGAGGACCGGTAGTTGCCAAGGGAGCCATGGCAGTGGATGGTGCCACCAAAACAATAGGTGCTGAACTAGGAGCCACGGTGCCAACAGCTCAATCACTGCTCCGAGAGTGCGCCAGTTCCAACAGAGCCATTGCAGCAAGAGTAATCAGTGTTGATAAGGAAGCCTCCGCTGTCGGAAGCCGAGACAGAATGCACCGGGATGGCCATTGGTAATGAAGTCTCCGGGACCTGGGAGGAGGCCAGAGGAGGATATACAGGTGAATATGTCATGAGAGCTTCCATTCTAAGAGGGAAGGAAGACCTAGCGGGGGTGGGCAGTCCTCTTTCTGCCCAAAGCTAGTCCACAACCCTCACTACATCTTGTTCTGAAAGACTCCTTGTAGATCTAAAGGAAGCTGCCAAAGGAGATTCAGGTCTGTCAAGAAATTGACTAAACTGGTGTCCTAAAAAAGGATCATAAGAGGGAGAATATCTAGTTCTGGGAAGGTGTTCGACCTTTGGAACTGATGGTGTTAGCATCAGTGGAGCCGTATAAGACATTGGCACCATGGCCAGGGATGGTGCCGATGCAGGTACAGTAGTCGGAGCCTGTGTCAAAAAAAAGTTTGGCACCGAGGGGGATGGTGCCAGAGTTGGTACAGTGGTTGAAGTCATAATCAAAGGCAGCACTGAGGGAGATGACATTGAGCCTGGTGCCGAAGAAGTCTGCGCCGAAAGTGTGGGAGAAGCCTGGTGTCAGTGTCAACTCGGCTCCAAGGAGGACGGAGATGTTGGAACCAAGTGACTCCGTTTCTCTTTATGTTTCTTCACATCCTTATGCTTAGGAGGTGGTGAGACCTCCATCCCAGAAAGAGCCTCAGAAAAGGGTGTTTTAATCATAACCTTCAGAATCAGCTTGTTGTTACACTCAGCCAATGTACAGTTGCTGAAGCTAGAACAAATATCACAAGATACATTGATGTGGTCAATGCCCAAACAATAAACACACCTAGCATGACTGTCTGAGTTAGGCATCTTATGCCCACACTTATCACACTGTTTAAAATCTAGTTTACTTTATCAGACATCATGGAAAACAACACTATAGTCCTAAACTACAATATAACCCAAATCAACACTAGCAAGGTTATAGCAGAAGAGGGTTTTTTTTTTTTTTTTTTTTTTTTTAGCAGATAGAAAAAAAAGAGGAGTACCAACAGTGGTACTAAGAAATACCACAAAGTGGTAGGAAAGGAAAGGGACAGTACCAACGATGGTATGAAAAGAGCAACCGAAGGTAGATGGTAGGTGTTAGAAAGAAAGTATATAAATTTAAAGACGAGAAGATAATCTTTAGGGAAAACTGACTAGAGGAAGGTAATTATATAGATAAGTCACAAAAAACACTGCACTTAGCTGGAGAGAAGGTTTGGCATGTCTAACAAGGAACGTGGCAAATGAGATCTGGAGAGACTATGAGAGGGGCATTGTGGGTAGGTCTTAGCTGAGAGTTTTTTGGCTGGCACGGGCTTGGTAGCAGCTGTGTTGGTTCTGAGGATGGAACCAAAATCCTAACAGTAAGGAATGAATAAAGATTTACAACATCAGATATTAAATTATGCTCTTCAGAACCTCCCCTAAAAAGCAAAAGAAACCCAACTCACTTCTTATTGTTGACCACCTTAACAATGCCATTGAGCAAGCTAACATGTTCAGATACCTAGGATTCTGGATTGATTCTTCTTATCAACTTCCACCATCACCTCAAAAATGCATGAAAAAAGATAACTCCCCACTCTTCTGGGGCAACAAAATCTTCTCTTCCTCTCCTGCCAGCAAGACATGATTACCGCCTACCTCTTTTAGCATCTGCCTTCAGAACAAAGTCTACCACCATCCAATCTTCAATTCCATCTGCTGCTTCATTACCCTTTCTCCAAAGTATGAACTCCACTGTCTTACACTAGCCAAAGTCATTTGTGCCACTTCAGCAATGAGCCAATCTGCTCCTTGTCCCCCAAATTTTCTGGCTACAAAAAGAATACTCATGGCCTTCTCTTAACTTACTTAGACAGCTTCAGTCATTTAACCTTAGATCTCAAGGCTACTCAGGACCTCTCTTGCAAGCACCTAAAACCAGACTTCAGTGTTCTAACCACTCTCTTTCCATCCTTGGACCCAAGCTCTCTTCCCTCAAATTTTAAACATGTCTCTAACTACTCCTTCTTTTAGGCACAACTTAAGAAACATCTCACAGCACAAGGTGCTTGTAAATGGTCTGCTTCAGGTCACATTACCTACTGACACATACTGACTGTCAATTACACTATAGTATCTATTCTCTAACTCCTAACATACCACTACTCTGATATAATTATTGTACATAGTATTTTCTTTTGACTACCTTCTTAAATAATTTATCTATTGGATATTAACTAGTTCTTTGTTTTTAGCATCCTCTTTTATTGTATACATTTTTTTTCTCCTTAATGTGTGCTCACACTCTGGGCTAAAAGTGAAATTTGTCTAGTGGGATCAGTGCTCTACCATACTTAACATAGTGTATAAACAAATAAATAAATAAGGAGGTATGGACATGTAACAGTTGGTTTCTTTAATAAATTGGGTAAAAACTCATGATGTGATATTAAACAGGCTTTAGTTACAAATGGACAACTACAGATTATGAATTTTGGAAAGGACAATGATATTAGTAGAAGGAAATCTTACATAGCAGTAGTAACAGAAAAGAATCTAGTAGAGGATGTGAATACTCAAAAGTGGGCAAGACATCCTTTCATAAAAATTATCAGTAAAAAAGACAAGCATAAATAGATACTTTTATGGGTCAATACTGTTACCACATTAGGGGTTACAACTAAAGAAGTAAGGTCCTTTATTCATTTGATCATAAAATGTTTTTGTGACTTGACTTTTGACCATTTTCTGAGGACTTTTGAAAAAAAAAAGAATGATTATCTCAGGAATGAGCCTGTTTTACTTGCCAAAGTGTAAAATTATTAAAAAAATGCAATGCAGTTTTGAACTGATGTCATTTCTGAGAAAAATGTACATGAATATTTGTGTTCTGTTTTCTAGCACATTAAACATTAAAAAAACTAAAGATACTAGAGGTTTATGGAATGGAGGTGTGAAGAAGATATGATTTTGAAAAACTAAGAAGGAAAGGTTTTTCAACCAAGTATAGTTTATGCAGCTGGGGTAAAAGGAGCGTTACATTATTTTAGATAACCAAAGGCACATTATTATTGGAAAGATTTAAGTCATTTAATGAATGTAGGCAAGGAATATGTAGGCAGTGTGGATAGAATGGTCATATTATTAAAATTGTAGGAAATTTTGCAGAATATGTAAGCATGATGAGCATTTCTGGTTTGATTGTAAGGAAGAAAATATATATTCTGAGGAATAGGAAGGGTTGGTTCATGAAGGTCAAAAAGATGAGGAAGATGATAATAATAATACCAATAAGCTAACAGAAGAAGGTGATGATAATGCATCACAGCAACGAGATCAGAAAAAAACCCTCAGAAAATGAAGAGGTAATTAATGACAAAGAAATTAATGAAAAGACAATTTCTGTGAAAAGGCAAGATGTTCAGAGAAAGCACAAATAAGTCTTCAGTAAACAGCATTCAGTACAAAATAAATTTGAGATTTTGGAAGGTACAGAACAATCAGAGGATATAATGGAAAAAGAAAGGTTGCCAATTCCAGAAGACTTGCTCTCAGTGTAAGTGATCACTTACACTGACAGTAGATCTTTTGGAATCTGGCCCTCGGTGTAAATCTATTTATAGACAGGCCTTACACCAAAGTAAGTTGATAACACTGAGAGCAAATCTTCCGGAATCAGGGCAAACTTTCATTGAGAGCAATTATTTTGGAATCTAGCTCCTCCATAGTATAAAAATGTTCATAGTCAGAAGAGTAAGTCTAAGGAAAATTAAAGTAAAAAAAATATTTTACCAAATGTTATATGAGAATTGTATTATGGGGAAATTAAAATTGTAATATTAGGGGAAAAGTGAAATGGCAGAAGATATGATGAAAGAGGATGCCAAAACAGGAATTTTATATTTAACTAGAGAAAGGCATTATACTTATAAAAGATGGTTACTTAAAACAGAAACAGATTATATTCTTATGTCTAAAGAAATTGCAGAAGAGAAGGTGTTTGATATAATGGGTTCTCTGATCATGTAGCAGTGTGGGCACTTGTAGAAGATGATGACAGTAAAATAATATTAGACAAAAGACTTAAGATGTTGCCAGGACAATTAATAAGTAGGATCATGATAGATAAAGAGATGAAGGAATTTGGGAAAGATCATTGTAATTGCTCAATGTTTTTTTTTAATCAACATGGACAAATTGTTGGATAGTAGTTAAAGAAAATATATGAGCGCTTGTACTCAGAGATAAAAAGAAATTCCATTAAATAGAAAAAAAAACATTATTTAAAGAAGGTGGAAAGATTTTATAATTCTTCAGAAATAAATTATATGGATTATCTAATCAGAAAGCAGGAAATATGTGAAGAAAACCTCAAGCTGGTGAAAGTGCAGGTAGTGAAGCAACAATACTGTGCAAAAGGAAAAAAAAGAAGTTTCTCCCTTTTTAGCTGAGTTAGTGAAGATGAGAGATGCTTTTACTAGAGAATTCTATGGAGAGGATGTGAATTTAAGAATCAAGATAATATTTACAATGTACAGTAAAACAATTTAAAAATTGTAATGTAAAGACAGAAACAGTTGAGAGAACTGGATGGAAGTTGCCCAAACTTACAAAATAGTGAGGGATTTTGAAAAGGACACAAATATTCAGGAATTAGATAATATGTTATGGAAGGTAAATTTACATTCAGTGGCAGGGGTTGCAGGAATGGGATATAATTTTCACAAGGAAAGAGCTGTGAGCAAAAGGAGGCATTTGAATGTGTTAAATGAATGGAAAAAAAGATTTAAAAAGAGGAAATATGTGAAGAGATTATTAAATTACTTAAATAGTAAAAAACAAAGACCAATTACACTGAATAATCTGGATTATAACATATCAATGGAAATTATTTAGGTAAGGGTGAAAAGGTGCACAGGTGAAGTGATTGTGGAAGGATTGTATGAAATAAGAGGAAAAAAGGCCAAGAGTTGTTGATTTTAATTAAAGAAACAGTGGATGACATTTCTGTGAAAGAGAGAGATGTGAATTTAGGAGTGACAGATGTGGTAAATGCTTGTAGTTATATTTATATTTTTGTATATAGTCAATTGTGGAAAATATTGGAGCTGTATAGAATAGGCGTATATATTAAAAATGGCCATGGTGGTACAGCGGTTAGCATTATCGCCTCACACCAAGAGGTTCTCCAGTTCGATTCTCAGCTGGAACACCTTTTGTGCAGAGTCTGCATGTCCTCCCTGCAGTCCAGCGAGTTTTAAAGACATGCAGGGTAGGTGTGTGTGTGTGTGTGTGTGTGTGTGTGTGTGTGTGTGTGTGTGTGTGTGTGTGTGTGTGTGTGCCTTCACTGAAGGTTGGGTGCTGGGCTGGCAATTCGACACCATAAAAACTTCAATGCCAATCAATCTGTGGGCCGGTGATCTGCTGTTGCAACCCCTAACCAGGAAAAGCCGAAAGACATTGCCTTTGCTATTAAAAGTGATAAAATCAGCATATGAAGTTAGCCAGGTTAGTATTGTAATTAACAGATGGCAAAATATGAAATTTAAGACTAAAAAAGAAGTCAGATGGGGTGCCCAATGAGGTGAATACTATTTGCTTTACTAATGAATGCCACAACAATTCAGATTAGCCAAAACTTTAGGATGGAAAAATATGGTATTAGGAGCAAAGCAGAAACAGCAGTAGCAGTCATGTCTTATGCTGATGAAGTGATATTGGTAGGTAAAGTAAAATTACAATAGTTACTGAAGATATTTAGTAGTCGATAAAAGAAGTAGGGCTACATTAAAGTTAGAAAAATGTAAAAGGATACACATTGTGTTGAAGGAATACAATTTTCTAGAACTGAAATTTTTGTTCTGGGTGTAAGATTTGAAGGAATGCTCATAAGCTGGTGAAACTGTAGCTAGTTGTACAAAGATAATGACCTCAAGTGAGATGTCTAATGAACAATGGCCAGCAATAATGGAAGATGTTAAAACGTTTCCATGTTATGAAAAGTGTTTAGGTTATCTTTTAAGAAAAAAAGTAAATGTAATCAATAATATTGTTTTAAAAATGCTGGAGTATATAGGAGGGGTATACATGTTACCCAGTAGCAGGGAGAAAGAATTGCTACAAATGTTGTCTTCTATGATTTCGGGATCAGGATGATATCAAATCAAAACAGGTATTATATATAATAATTTTAAAATGCAGACTTGAATTTAATAAATCCAAGTGTTCATTTGTAATGTTTGCATTTATACTGGATTTTATATGTGAGGTGATGGGAAATAAGGAATGAATATTTGCAAAAGTGTTAGAAGTTAAACATGATTTTCTGGGGGGTGAGAAAGAGTAGAAGAATTAAGAAACTTGGGGGAAGGAGATCCTGGATTATCAAAATAAAATACTGTTATGAAATGTTAATTAAATGATAAAGTTAACATAGGAGAATGTTTGTGTCTTTCAGCTTTTACCGGTTAGGGGTCGCCACAGCGGAACTCCGGTCCGCTGATGATTGGCAGTTGATTTTTACATACCGGCTTGCCAAGCCTGAAGCACAACCTTCAACGAAGGTACACCCATTCACGCATGTCTCCACGCAGAAGACGCTCTAGCTGAGAATCGAACCAGACAGCATCTTACTGTGAGGGGACAACGCTACTGCAGGAGAATATGGTATGAATATATTATAAAAGCATTTTATTATGTATACCCCTGGAAGAAAGAGAGTGAGAATGTTTGGAATGCTATTAAATAATGATAAAAATGTTAAAAGATGAGTATGAAAGGCAGAATTTCTTATGGAGATAAATTTTACATAACATCTCAGTTAAGGGGAGAAATTAACTATAAAGACTTTTGTAGAAAGATTGTGTTATTTATGTGGGGAATAAGAAATGCCTAGGCGTTATTTTTTGGATTGTCATAGGTTTAAAATATATGGAAATGATAAGTGCTGAGGAATACCGAGGACATAAAGGAAGAAACTGAATATGCTGATATGAAATAAATATGGAGGGCAGGGATTGATGAAGTTTTGTTTCAAGTCAAAGTAAAATTTATTGTCATTTGGGACTACATAAGTGCAGCCTAAACAAAATTCTGAGTATCAGCTCACCAGAGAGTACATAGGAAGCAAGGATAACAACACCAGTATAACATTTCAATTTAAAAAAGATATTCAATACAAGACCTACACAATGATAAATAAACCAACAATAACAGCAAAAACACACAAGCCCCACCCCAGGTAGTCATAAGAACAGCACTGTATATAGCAGCATGATAGAGTAGGCTTGCACATGTTAAGATTGTTCTCCTTTGTTCATCTACATCAGACAAACAGCAGGCAGTTGCACATGAATAAGAAAATATATTGCTACATCAAAGAAAAAAAACAAACAAAAGATATTGCATATTTTCAGCTGAGCTACATATTGTGAATGATTGCTGACTAAATAATCAGTGGCTGGTATCAGAGTTTTATAAGTCTCAACACTGTTGGGTAAAAGCTGTTGAAGTATCTGGTGGTCCTGTAGTGGATACTCTGATACCTCTTCCCTAAGACAATTGTGTAAAGCAGCCATGTGCAGGGTGAGAGAGGTCACAAATTATTTAGGATGCACATTTAATGCTTCTTGCTGCAAAGAGATCCGGGATTGATGGTAAGTTTGAGCCCATGATTTTTTTTTGTTAACTCACACCACTCTCTGTAGCTTCTTTCTTTCTGCTATTGTAATGTTCCCAAACCAAACTGTGAAGCTGTTAGTGAGAATGTCCTCAACTGCTCCTCTGTAGAATGTGGTGAGAACAGTAGGTGGGTGCTTTTCTGTTTTGAGCCTTCTGAGAAAGTGGAGATGTTGGTGTGCTTTTTCGACCAACTGTTCAGTGTTCACAGTCCAAGAGAGATCCCCCGAAATGTGCACCCCCAAAAACTTTGTAGATTTGACCCTTTCCACCTCTTCACCATTTATTATGAGTGGTGAGTGTGTTGTTGACCTTTTTCCTGAAGTCTATAATGATTTCTTTTGTTTTATTGGCATTCAGGTCAAGGTTGTTTTTAGCACACTAGTTAATCAATGCGTAGACCTCGTCTCTGTAAGCTCTGTCATCCTCCCCTTTGATGAGGCCCACAACCATAGTATCATCTGCAAACTTAATGATGTGATTGGTGTTGTATTTTGCAGAACAGTCATGGGTGAGGATGGTGAACAACATAGGGCTTAGCGCACAACCCTGAGGAACACTGATGTTGAGTATTATGCATTCCGAGGTGTTTTTGCCTGTTCACGTATTCTGAGGTTTGTTCATCAAGAAGTCGAGGATCTAGCTGCACATGAGCTTGTTAACTCCAAGATGTACAAGCTTGTCAATAAGCTGCACTGGAACCATTGTACTGAATAATGAGCTGAAGTCAATAAACAACAGCCTGATGACAGTAAGAGGTGGAGTGCCATTGAAATAGCATCCGCATTGGATCTGTTTAGCTCGATAAGTGAACTGTACAGGGTCATAGGTGAATGGAAAGCTTGCTTTTTAACTAGCCTCTCAAAGCATTTCATGACATCTGAAGTTAGAGCAACTGGTCTGTAATCATTCAGGCAGACTGGATTAGCTTTTTTGGGGGACAGGGACAATATTTGTCACCTTGAAGCAAGGGGGAACTTTACCAATAATAAGAGAGGTGTTGAAAATGTCAGAACTGAGCATAGTTGGTCTGCACAGCCTTTAAGTACTTTGCCCAGTATTTTATCAGGACCAGCAGCCTTCCTGGGGTTCACCTCCTTAAGTATCTTACTTCATTGGAGTTAAGGCTGAGCATCCCCTCCTCCTGGTCGATTTAACAAGAAATGACTGCTGAGTGACATTTTGGAAGTGCTAAAAGGGTAGTTGTGGTATAAAGTGTCAGGATATATAGAATGTTTTACTTTTCTCTCTTTTTGTATAAATACTACAAGAATAATGTCTACATTTTGTCATGCTAATACATAAATATTGAAGAAAAGGATTTACTACAAAACATTCTCTTTGCACTAAGTGCTCATGGATGCTTTACATACATCAGCTGAAGCACATGGTATCCGCAATGTTTATGGCTAACAACAGACATCTGCTTGCTGCAACTGCCTTTATGATGGAGTATTTTGGATAGTCAGAGCCAAAGATCATGAGTTTGAAAGAATAGGATCTAACGTCTGATTAAAGTGGAGTTATGTTTTTAATCTGGTTAGAAAATGGTTGCAGTACGCCACTGCTTCCCATACTCAAATAGTACATAATAGTCCTGCCTGGAGATGAGGAATTCAGCACTCTTCAGAAAGTGAATGCCTTGAGGGGCGTGGCCAAGGATGAACACAGGATAGCAGCAGATTTCTTCAGCTCCACCAATTTCATTACATTGACAGGAATTAATTACTTAAAAAATTAATTTCTGAAGTAATTTTCTTTCTAAATATGTTTGTTTTATATAGTTCTTGAACTATATCTAAAAAAGAAAGGAAATCTTAATAATATTCCTGTCAGAAATTACTTTGGAAATTTTCCTGTCAGTTTATCAGTCTGAAATGAGTTCCAGTAAGACAAATTCTCAAGACTCCAGCATCAAGAAAGAACTTCAGTCTCTGATAATTATAGTCCAGCAACTTACTGCTAAGATGGATAAAATGGATACTAAAATAGACACTTTCATAGAAAAACTACAAAACAAATAGACTTGTTACATATGGACCTGCAACAACAGAAGATCCAGATGACAGGCATAGAAGAAGCTGTGAATGACATGGAAAATAGAATACAAGAAGAGGAAATCAACATTGAGTTTCTGCTGAAACAAAATACACATTTACAAACAAAGCTGGATGACCTGGAAAATAGATCTAGGCAATAACATTAGGATTTTTGGACTGCCAGAAAATATTGAAGGTAACAATATTACTTCTATTTTTACAACTTGCCTCTCTAAAACTTTAGATTTACCAGAAGCATTCTCTTTTGGTATCGAAGAGCACATAGATCTATAGCTAATACTAACTCTAACAAAACTATCCTAGATCAGTTATAGTTAGATTTCTATCATCTTTT